>NC_092361.1:13945896-14163528 GCF_030848805.1 Temnothorax longispinosus
TGCTGCGTTCGGAAACGCTACCCTGAAGGAAGACTCGGGTGAATAGTAGTGGAGGCAGGGTGCACCCCGGGTGTAAGTAGTTTCCAAACGGCAAATAAGTAATAAGACATGGCGGATGAAAGGCAATCCCGAGAAAATTTTATTGTATCCTGCGCCATGACTACTGGACAAGAATCGATAAGTCCCGGTCTACAATAGGTGTTTTAAGTCCTAAGCATGAAGAAATTGTTTAATCACAGTTGAATTTGAGGAGAATAATTGACTATGATTGGTCAATTTCTTAGGGCTTAGGGTTTAACACACCTAATGTAAACTGAGACTAATCAGGATAGGTTTAGATAGTTTATATCCAGATAATAATGACACAGTATAATATCTACTTATGCTGTGGTAATGATGAACCGTTGAGTGTTTCTACAGCTTCTACTTCCTTTTAGTAAAATTAGTAGTGCAATTACCAAATAACAATAAAATAATATATTTTTTTATTTAAAATTATCAGTTATTACTTTACAAAAGGAGTGTAAAATATATCGATCGCTTAAGCAATATACTGTTAAGATATATACCTACATAAGATGAATTATTAATTAATATGAATAATATAAGAATATAATCGTAATAGCGTCAAGATATTATTAAACGTAGATAAAATCTGATAATAAATTAGCGGTAGGGAATAGAATATAATTAACTTTACTTAAATCCAACTAATTAGATAGGTTAACAGTTCGACCAATTCAGCAAATCTCAACGCAAACCCGGTAAAACATTTTTTTTATATTAAAAACATATTTAAATATATATAATCATACAATATTATATAAAATATTATATAAAATATGTTCATATATGTCCATACTATGCTTTTTTCTCTGGTATAATCTCTGTTCGTATGTACAAGAAAAATAATTAGAAAAAGAATTAGAAAATAATTAAAAGAATAATTTTTGCATTGTTTTTTTATAACAAAAAATAAAGTCTGAGAAATTGTGAAAAATTTGCTCATATATACATATCGAAACTGGCTGTACTAGGGCTGCGTTCGGAGGCCCCGGACCAATCAGGGCGTTTCCCGGGATTCTCTCTCATTGTGGAAAACGCACCGTGTGGCCACCCGTGGAGTTTTAGCCGGTAAAAACCCGGCACTCCCTTCCTCTCTCCCCAGAGACGAGCGTCTTTCCCCTCGGAGGGGGCTACTGGGTAAACCGGGCTTCGGCCTGGGATCCCAGTATTAAATTTCCCCGCGTTAAAAAAAAAAAGAAGGGCTGCGTTCAGAAACTTCACCCGGTTGCACCCGCCGAGGCTCACGCTGTTCGGAAACGTTCAGGTTGTACCAGTGTGACAGAGATGAAGTCGTTTGGAAACTTCACCCGGGTGCACATCAGTAGGAAAATTTTCCACCCTGAAATTTCAGGGTGAATGCGGGTAAGGCTGCGTTCGGAAACTCTACTCTGAAGGTATACTCGGGTGAGTAGTGGTGGGGGCAGGGTGCACCCCGGGTGTAAGTAGTTTCCGAACGGCAAATAAGTAATAAAACATGGCGGATGAAAGACAATCCCGAAAAAATATTGTATCCTGCGCCATGACTACTGAACAAGAAATAATCAGGATAGCTTTAGATAGTTTATATCCAGATAGTAATAATGACACAGTATAATATCTACTTATGCGCGCTGTGGGTTAACAGTTCGACCAATTCAGCAAATCGCAACGCAAACCCGCGGGTAAAACATTTTTTATATAAAAACGCATATTTAAATATGTTAGTGGAAGGGCAGTAGGAATTGACCCACACAGCACACTTTATCTGAGGGACGTCCTACAGATAAAGTGGGATATCTCAATAACCGGTGGATATCCAGTGGATATTTAATGTCCGGTGGATATCCAGCGGATGCACAAATGTCCCTCAAAATATCCTGTGCTGTGTGGGGAACGGGACACGGTTTTTTAGATAAACGTAAGCGATCCTATTTATTAGTGACGACAGATACACGGTACTGCGCGGGAGACGACCATTAATCAGACTGACAAACGAACTAGATGAGCCATAGACTAAGCGGCTTGAGTATAGATGTCATCACGATCTCGACCGCGTGTCGCCGTACATAGAAACAGTATTAAGATGTTAACACTTCCCCTCGAGACGGGGTCGATTCTTGGAAGATGACATTATAGTCCCGAGACCAAGCATCTCCACACATCGCCTATGTTTTGGCCTTGGTAGACCCTTCGTGAGGATATCGGCGACCATGTCGTCTGTTGATACATGTTCTAGCTTCATTAGCCTGTTGTGCAACGCATCGCGCACGAAGTGGTGGCGAATATCGATATGCTTGCTTCTGGAATGGAAGATTGGATTTTCAGCAAGTCGTTGGGCTCCCATGTTGTCGTTCAGGATCCTAGTGTCGGCCAGTTTCTCAAATCCTAACTCCGTCAGGAACCCTCGAAGATGTATAGTTTCCTTAACAGCCTCCGTGAGTCCCATGTACTCGGCTTCCGTTGAAGATAAGGCGACTGTCCTTTGTTTCTTGGAGTCCCAAGAAATTACTCCGTTCCCCAAGATGAATGCATACCCGGTGTATGAGCGTCTATCCATCGAGCAACTGGCCCAGTCTGCATCAACATATCCTTTTAGAGATTCCGTCCTCGATTCGAAAATCAGTCCCAAATCATCCGAGCCTTTTAAGTAGCGCAGAACGCGCTTTGCCGCTGTCCAGTGGATATGTCCAAAACAGTTGTTAAACTGGCTTAAAGCGCTGACGGCGTGAGCGATGTCGGGTCTCGTAGCCACAGCTAAATACATCAACGCGCCCATCAGTTCCCGATAGGGTAGCTTCCTCTCTTCGTCGTTTGGATCCAGCTCCATGGGCGGCTTTGTCAGCTTCACGTTGATGTCTATGGGAGTGCTAACTGGCTTCGAATCAGCCATTCCAAATCGTTTTAATATATCTCTGATGTATCCCTTTTGGTGCATTCCGATCTTGTTTCCGTCTCGTCCAAACTCGATTCCCAGACAGTGCAGCCGCACGCATCACCGGAGACGACTAAGGCACCAACAGCAGCGGTTCGGAGATGGACGAGGCGGAGCCACGTCCCAATTAGTATTAAGTCCAGCGTTCGCGTCCCGAGGATGGGGTCACTGGCAGCAGCCGTTACCGATTTGTTTATTTTGACGACTTAGGAGGAAGGAGAGTGACCACATCCGGCGCATGAGTAGGCATAAGGTTGTTTAATTTTCAGTTACGCAGTTTCGAGTTCAATTCCGCCAGCGCGGGTACAGGAGTTCGTGCGGAGCCACGGCAGGGCTTGAGCCCGCGCACACTTGCAAGACAGGGGAAGCGCTCGTGCGAATGATCGGGACGCTTCCAAAGAGTATGAAGGACGAGCCGTGACGGTCCACGGAGCGGAAAGACGATGTATAGCGAAATGGACGGACCGTCCGCAACTCTAGTAACTAGGCGACACGCGCGTAAAATAAACAGTTATGATCGTAAAGGTAGATCCGCGAAGCACGACACGCACGTCAGAATCGAAATCCGGCCAGAGATAAGAAAGATGGCGGACCGTCGGGAAACTTTTGAACCGACGGCACTACGATAAACAGATACGTCCCTGACTGAGGCACGCGGCCCTCAAGTCGCGCACACGGGGTTGGCGACGTAATGCGGGGACGCGGGCAGGAGATGGGGAACCGTCCGCGGACTCGCGATAGGGACGTCATCTACGGGAGTCGAGCACTCCTGAGTCCTGACATCGGTGGGCACTTCGCCGAGATCGCGAAGCCGGGTCCCGGTGAGACCCGTCGACCGGGTGACGAAATGGCGGACCGTCCGGGAACTCGCCCCAGGTGAGTCATCCCCGGGGAAAAGACATCCCTGACTAACGGGGAAGTCCTTACGAACGTCCACATCCGGTCGCCGGCAAAATCCAACGACCGGCGACAAAGTTACGGAACCGTCCGCCATCTCGCAACCTGGACATCTTCCGCGGGGAAAACCCGCGGAAGGCATCGTACCAGGTACGGAATAGGTGTCAGGAGGGGTCGGCGTCCGCAGGCCCGGAGGAACAACGCGATACGACCACCGGGAGGTCAAGTAGATAACCGAGCGTCATCCGCGGGGAAAGACCAGCGGGTCACGCTAAATAAGACCCGGTACACTCGGGGAGCGGGTCGCCGCCAGTGTCCGATCGCCCGGACGCGAGATACGGCGACATGTCGCCGAAACTCGGGAACCGGACGTCGTCCGCGGGGACCGAGCCGGGAATCGGGTCCAGAGGGACCGCAGAAGCGGGACCCGGGGGTCGCCGTCAGCGGCGGAGGTCGCGATTGCGACGCGGACATCTTCTCCGAGAAGTCGACCCGGGGTCGCGTAAAGGGACAAAGGAGAAGGCGTGCGCACGGGTCGGTGTCGTCGCGGGGCGATAAATGCGGGAGTTGAAAAACCGCTACCCGGGGTCCGTCTCCGGACGTCGAGTGGATGGTACTCCAAATGGAAATTTCCACCGCGGACATAGGGTACAGCGGGGAGCGGGCAACATGTATTGTAACTGCGTAGCGGCGAACATCTGGCGCACACCTGTCGACCCGAAAGTCGTAAACAACCATTGTTAACGCGGCGAGCGGAAAATTACCGCGAGGAGAAAGCGACCGAATACCCTATGGTGAGGGAAAAAAGCACCGTAGGTAGGGAGCCCGAGAGAGGAAGAGTGCTCGAGGCAGTCTGTCGGGGATGTTCGAGCGTGTAACACGTAATCAACTTCGCTCTGTTTCGTCGCGCTAAGTCACCGCGATCGTCATACAAGTGCTATAATTACGGCTCGCCAACATTCGTAACAACCGGCAACGCCCGCGAAACGCGTTAATTGTCGTCTTTACAAAGACGAACGGCCTTTTTAGACCGAAATAAGATAGTGCGTCGAAGATAAACGGGGCGTGTGTGCCCACGTATACGAGCGTCCGACATCTTTTGTGACTTGAAGTTTTATAAACAACCAACACTGGAAATCAATATAATTGAATAAATTAAACATCCTTTTCGTAAAAGATTTCGAAAATTCATTAAATTGGACTTACCTTCTACTCACCTGATCCATTGGCGTCGATCACTCGAAGTCCCTCGTTGATCCTGGATTCCGGTGGCAGCGACGATCCTGATCGATGACGGCGATGATCCAGCGGTGGCAGGAACCTGAAAAAAGAAGAGAATTAGTCTAATTAATGATTCGAGAGATCGTTCGATACTTACCTTCTCGGTGGTTCAAAGGTCAAACCGAGTGGCGACCGTTGATTTCTAAGGACACGTAGCGTTGATTCGTGCCTCCAGTAGTACCGTCCGGTTACAACAGTACTTAGGTTCACCGAGATCTTTTATTTCGAAAACTTCAGAGAGGCATTCCTTTAGCTTCGTTATCTTGGCTCCATTCCGGGAAATGACTAGGATGTCGTCCACGTATACGGCGATTAACATCATGTCTTCCCCTTGTCCTATGTAGTATACGCAGGAATCGCGTTGCTTGGGATTGCTCCGAGTTTCTTGAGTGTCTCGCCCAATTTCTCGTACCAGCTTCTTCCTGCTTGACGTAAGCCGTAGAGAGATTTTTTTAATAAACATGCCTTGTTTCCGATTTTTAATTCTTTCAGCATCTGTTCTGCTTTAATCCTTGTTTCGCTGTATGTCGTTTCCGTCTTGACGATAGTTTCCAAAGCCTCTTCGAGGAGATATGGAATTTCCATAAATATTTCCTCTTCGATTACTCCGTTTAAGTACGCCGTTGTGACGTCGAGCTGCTTGATCGTCATCCCATAGTTGGCTGCGAGAGCAACTAACAGACGAATGGAACTCAAGCGAGCTACGGGTGCGAACGTCTGATTAAAGTGTATTCCGGGCTGTTGAGCGAAACCTCTTGCCACGATACGAGTTTTCCTTCTCTCGATCGATCCGTCCGGTTTATATTTATTTCGCAGGACAATACGGCTTCCGATGATCCTTCGATTTTCAGGTCTTTCCACGAGTTGCCAGGTGTCGTTTTTTAGTATTGACTTTACTTCTTCGGCCATGGCAAGAAACCATTCCTCAGCGTCTGGACTAGACAGTGCTTGTTTTATGGGTATCTCGGTCATAAGGGCCTGTTCTACTAATTCTTCGTACATACTTGGCGTTTCGTACGTACTATTCGCAAACTTGGCTTCGTCGCGTGGTGGTTGATATTGCTTCCGAGGTCTTCCTCTGCGCCCTGTCATGATCTTTGTAGGTCTTCCTGGACCTCTTCTTCTTTCTGCGACTGCGTCTTCGTTTTCGTCAACCTCACTCTCGCTCCCCTCGTTCCTGTTATCGTCTTCTGGTTCTTCGATGAGAGGAACGTTGTTTTGATTTTCGGCTGACCTAAGATCAATGTCGACTGTGCGAAGATTTGTGTCTTCCTTTTGTTGTTCCAAATTTTCCGAGAGAAAGTCCTCGTAGTTGTTCACTAAAGGAGTTTCGGGTTTCTGTAAAAATTTGACATCTCGTGAAATTTCGATTTTATTTTCCTCAGGGATCCAAATTCGGTATCCTTTGGACTCTTCAGAATAACCCTAGAAGATTCCTTTCTTTCCGCGTTCTTCGAGTTTCCCCTTTTTTGGAATTTCCGTCTAGAATAAATATTTTTTGGCCGAATTCTCTGAAGTAGCTTACGTCTGGAGCTTTTCCAGTCCATACTTCGTATGGAGTCTTTCCGTCCAAGGTCTTGGTTGGGCATCTGTTTCTGATATAATTTGCGGTTGAAACAGCTTCAGCCCAAAAAGACGATGGCAAGCCTGATTGAATAAGAAGGCACCTCGCCATTTCCAGAAGAGTCCTGTTCTTCCTCTCTGCAACTCCGTTTTGTTCCGGGTTGTAGGCGACGGTGAGTCTTCGTTGAATCCCGTATTTCTTCAAGTATTCGTCGAATTCTTTGGAGAGGTATTCTGTCCCGTTGTCGGATTGGAGGCATTTGATCTGTCTTCCCTTCTGTTTTTCCATAAGTGCTTTGAAAACCTTAAATGCTTCGAGGGCTTCGCTTTTCTTCCTGAGGAAACGTACCTCGCACCATCTTGATCCGTCGTCGATGAAGGTCATAAAATATTTCGATCTGCTCTTGGATTCGATCCGCATGGGGCCACAAAGGTCGCTGTGAACAATGTCCAAAATTTCCGTCTTCCTTTCCGACTTCTTGGAAAAAGGGGTTCGCATCATCTTTCCGCGAAGATAGGTGTCACATTCTATTTTGGTTTCACTTCCTCCGATGTTTGTGCCGAGTACTGTTTTATTCCGATCGGCTTTGTAAAGATCCTGCACGTTGAGGTGTCCAAGGCGTCGATGCCACAGCAATAAATTTTCCGACGGCTTTTCCGCGTCGCGAGCCGTATTCGAAATTTTCCGGCATTCTTCCTGCTTAGTTTCGCGCATGTAGAATAAGTCTCCGACACGATCGGCTGTCAACTTAATACTTCCGTCGCTGCCGGTAATGATAGCGCGACTTTTGGTAAATAGCACTTCACACCCTTTATCAGTCATCTTCGCAACAGATAACAAATTCGCACGGAGATCAGGTACGTAAAGTACGTTCGTTAGGCTTTAGGCTGACGTTTTTCGTTTTTCCGTCAACTTCCGTGGTAAACGAAACGGTTCCTCTCGCCGCGATGTCGGTAAAGTCACTACTAGCTAAGTTCAGTTTGCCGCGTTTCGTATCGTCTATTTCCGCGAACTCGCATTTCTCATTGCACAGATGCGACATTGCGCCTCTGTCTAGGCACCACTTCCGATTGGGTGTGTCACTTTCCGCACGTAGGGCGTGTCATGTTCGTGCGCTTCCGTAAAACTTTCCACTGCGCATAGCACCACATCTTCGGCGCTCTTTGTCGTCGGTTGAACGTTTTCGGGTTTCTTCTTGCAATCGGCTGCCTTGTGGCCGACTTCTCGGCACCGACGACACCGGTATTTGAATTCCTGTTTGCTGGCGCTGCTTTCATTATTTCCAGATTTCCCCTTCTTTTGATTCCGGCGCTTATTCGCAAACATCGCGTTTTGAGTCGTTCCACGAATGTCATTTTTCCTCGCGTCACTTTCCTCGATAAATTTCACACGAAGCGTTTCCGGTGACGGTAAATCGTCGCGAGACTCGATCGCGCACCTAAAGTTTTCATAACAGGGTGGTAAACTGTACAGAAGCATAATTGCTTGCAAATCCGCGTTTATATCAACGTCCATTTCCGCTAGCTTGTCGATGGCGTCAAAGAATTTCCGCACGTGTTCGCGTACGTCGTCGCCGTCTTCCATCCGTTGAAGTAAAAGCTGTTTCAGCAGGGTAGCTTTGCGAGCTGGCCTTTTTGACTGATATATTGTTTCCAGCTTTAACCACACTTCGCAAGATGTTGCGCATCCTTTAACTTGTTTCAATTCAGAAGGGTGAATTGACAAAATTAGATCCGATTTAGCTTTACTGTCCGCACTATTCCATGCCAGCAGAGCGGTGGCCGTCGCGGCGTCGCCAGTTGGACGCGGTTTTTGACCGTTTACATATTCCCACGCATCATTCTTGATCAGCAGTGCTTCGATTTGCATCTTCCACGTGTCGTAGTTTTCTTTGTTGAGAGTCTCGATTCTCAGGCTTGTCGCACTCATTTTGCTTGGTTTCCACTAAAACGGCGCGACGCGTTAACCTAGTAATCGTACGGCTCGGTGTATTTTTACAGTTCAATTCGAATTCCAATAGACTGGTCCCATAACCTGTTAGTAGAAGGGCAGTAGAAATTGAACGGGACACGGTTCTTTAGATAAACGTAAGCGATGCTATTTATTAGTGACGACAGATACACGGTACTGCGCGGGAGGCGACCATTAATCGGACTGACGAACGAACTAGATGAGCCATAGACTAAGCGGCTTGAGTATAGATGTCATCACGATCTCGACCGCGTGTCGCCGTACATAGAAACAGTATTAAGATGTTAACAAAACATATATAATTATACAATATTATATAAAATATATTATATAAAATATGTCCATACTATGTTTTTATTTTTAAAAAAATAATTTTTGCATTGTTTTTTTATAATAAAAATAAAGTATGAGAAATTGTGAAAAATTTGCTCATATATATAATCATATATAGTAATATTTTATTACACAATTATTACATTTGTATATGATTATATATATCTTTACTATTATATAAAGGGAAAAAATTTGTAGCATTGTTCGGGGTAATCTTAGAAACTATTGAATCAATTTCAAAATTTTTACACTGGTGGATAGCTTATGTCTTCCTAGTGATTATATATAGGTAAATAAATAAACAATGCAAAAACAATTTTAAAAAATGCAAAAATATCTTTTTAAATATTTTCTAAGTTTCTTTTTTTTTTATTTTTCTTGTACATACGAACAGAGTTATACAAGATAAAAAAATATACATGGACATATATAGACATATTTTATATAATATTTTATATAATAATATTATATAATTATATATATTTATATAAATATGTTTTTATATAAAAATTTTTTTACCGGGAATAGATAATAGAGCTACGAATTCAAGTATTGGTAATTATGCAGTTTAGGGGAAGCACCTCCGATGACCTTGACCTTGACATATGTTGTCACCCTCCTGAGTGACCTTCAGAAGGTTTTAGCCGTCGCTCGTTTTTTATTAAAAAGTTATTAACAAAAAAAAGTTTGGCGACCTCACCGATTTTAATGACCTTGATATATGTTGTCAAGGTCATGACCCCGAGTGACCTTCAGAAGGTTTTAGCCGTCGCTCGCTATTCGTTAAAAAGTTATTAACAAAAAAGTTTGGAAAATATAGTACATATAGGTGCATAGATAGGTTAGTTGACGCGCTTTAAACACTTAAATACTTTTAAAGCGCGTCAACTAACTTATGTAGGTTAGTGATCAACGATTTACTGCTTTAAATGTTGTGTTTTGTAAAGCAGCGACTTTTTCGCAAAATAAAGTATTCTCTGCTTTAACAAAAAGACTTCAATTTATCAACAATTTACTGGTTTAAATGTTGTGTTTTGGTAAAGCAGCGATTTTTTCGCAAAATAAAGTATTCTCTGCTTTAACAAAAAGACTTCAATTTATCAACAATTTACTGCTTTAAATGTTGTGTTTTGGTAAAGCAGCGACTTTCTCGCGAAATAAAGTATTCTCTGCTTTAAATAAAAACATAATATTAGTCGTTTATGCCTCTCAGTACTTAAAATAACTGCTATATTTTCGAAACTTTTTTTGTTTATAACTTTTTAATAAAAAACGAGCGACGGCTAAAACCTTCTGAAGGTCACTCAGGAGGGTGACCTTGACAACATATGTCAAGGTCAAGGTCATCGGAGATGCTTCCCCTAAACTGCATAATTACCCAAGTATTTAACGCATAGTACATGATATTCGGCAACCTCGCTTCGAAGAGAAAGATCAAAAGATACATAATACCTGGTGTATTGTATACGAAGTATTGGACACAAAGATGTACTAGAACTGACTGGAAATGTTTGGAATAGATTCTGATCAAAATTCAATTATTCCCTAGATTTCTATTGTTTTTTAGGGAAAACGGAATAATTTAAATTGGAATCCATTTGGAACAGTTCCATAGAAGAAGAAACTCCATTGCTATATACAGTTTAAAAAATGCCGCCAAATGTAATAAGTTACCCGCATTCACCCTGAAATTTCAGGGTGGAAAATTTTCCTCCTGAGGTGCACCCGGGTGAAGTTTCCGAACGACTTCATCTCTGTCACACAGGTACAACCCTAACGTTTCCGAACAGCGTGAGCCTCGGCAGATGCAATCGTGTGAAGTTTCCGAACGCAGCCTAACTTATTACATTTGGCGGCATTTTTTAAACTGTAGCAATGGAGTTTCTTCTTCTATGAAACTGTCCCGAATGGATTCCAATTGAAATTATTCCGTTTTCCCTAAAAAACAATAGAAATCTAGGGAATAATTGAATTTCGATCGGAATCCATTCCCAACATTTCCAGTCGGTTCTAGTATATCTCTGTGTCCAGTACTTCGTATACAATACACCAGATATTACGTATCTTTTCTCTTTGAAGCGAGGCTGGCGAATATCGCGTATTGTGCGTTAAATACTTGAATTTGTAGCTCCATTATCTATTCCCGGTAAACAATTTTTTATATCAAAATATTTAAATATATATAATTATATGATATTATGTAAAATATTATATAAAATATGTCCATACATGTCCATGTATGTTTTTTTATGTATAATCTCTGTTTATATGTACAAGAAAAATAAAAGGAAAGAGAATTAAAAAATAATTAAAAAGATAATTTTTGCATTGTTTTTTTTTTATTGTTTTTGCATTGTTTATTTATTTGCCTATAATCATATATAAATGTAATAATTGTATATAAAATATGATTATATGTGATTATATGAGCAAATTTTTTATAATTTTTCAGACTTTATTTTTTGTTATAAAAAAACAAAACTTTTAATTATTTTCTAATTCTTTTTCTTGTACATACGAACAGAGATTATACAAGAGAAAAAACATAGTATGGACATATATATGGACATATTTTATATAATATTTTATATAATATTGTATGATTATATATGTTTTTATATAAAAAAATGTTTTACCGGGTTTGCGTTGAGATTTGTTAAATTGGTCGAGCTGTTAACCTATAATATCTAATTAGTTGGATTTAAGTAAAATTATATTCTATTGCCTACCGCTAATTTATTATCAGATTTTATCTACGTTTAATAATATCTTGACGCTATTACGATTATGTTTTTCTATTATTCATATTAATTAATAATTCATCTTATGTAGGTATATCTTAACAGTATATTGCTTAAGCGATCGATATATTTTACACTCCTTTTGTAAAGTAATAACTGATAATTTTAAATAAAAAAATATATTATTTCATCGTTATTTGGTAATTGCACCACTAATTTTACTATTGTAAAAGGAAGTAGAAGCTATAGAAACACTCAACGGTTCATCATTACTACAGCATAAGTAGATATTATACTGTGTCATTACTATCTAGATATAATCTAAAGCTATCCTGATTAGTCTCAGTCTACAATAGGTGTTTAAACCCTCGGAGAACACCCAGGGTCAATTTGACCCATTTTTTTGTCAGAAAAATTTTTAGCTAAAAATATTAAACAAAAAAAATAAATTTTTTTTTCGTAAATTACATTTTTTTCAAAAGAACACTCTGGGTCACCTGACCCTACACACACTTTGATCGTCCACCATTTTAAATTGAGTGCGATCAACTTGAAAAAATTTCCAGATGTACTTGGAACATTGTTAAATTAATTGATATAAATAAAAAGTGCCGTTGAAATTATTTACATATTTAAAAAAATTTAAAAAGAAAAATTAAAAAAAAATGTTTTTTTAATTTTTTTAAATATGTAAATAATTCCAACGGGACTTTTTATTTATATCAATTGATTTAACAATGTTCCAAGTACATCTGGAAATTTTTTCAAGCTGATCGCACTCGTCAATTTAAAATGGTGAACGATCAAAGTGTGTGTAGGGTCAGATTGACCCAGAGTGTTCTCCGTGAATGAAAAAATAAGTGTGTTCTCTGAGGGTTAAACCCTAAGCCCTAAGAAATTGACCAATCATAGTCAATTATTCTCTTCAAATTCAACTGTGATTGAACAATTTTTTAATGCTTAGGACTTAAAACACCTATTGTGGACCGGGACTTATCGATTCTTGTCCAGTAGTCATGGTGCAGGATACAATAATATTTTCTCGGGATTGTCTTTCATCCGCCATGTCTTATTACTTATTTGCCGTTCGGAAACTACTTACACCCGGGGTGCACACTGCCCCCACTACTATTCACCCGAGTCTTCGTTCAGGGTAGCGTTTCCGAACGCAGTCTAGCACCGCCAGTGTCGAAAAAGTGAAAAGGACGCAACTCCAGCGCCATGAAAGTGACACTAGAGAGATGAGAGACGACGACGTATCTTAACGACGACGTATCTTAGTAAATATAAAATTTTCACATTTGGACTTTGCGTCGCAATATCTCCGCTCGTAGGACACGTAGCGGAAGAATAAAAACATTTTTCTTTATATATCGACCCCAAGCTATCGATCAAGCCTACTTAGAACTTGATCCGTTCACTCGTTATTGAGGTCTGAACATCTCGACTGAACTCGCAATTCGTCGCGTCGTGTACAAGAGTCACGGTCGGTCTCGCTCCGCGTATACTTGGCGCGAGACACTTACCGTGTCTCTTGATAATTTTCACTGTACTTCTTTAGAGTCATAATGTATTGACTTCAATATCATTACGTAAACAAATAATAAGAATTACTAAAGATATTATCACATGATAATTACATAATTGTCGCAATAAATGTTAATAAACTCAAGTAGAAATTGATTTTTGAATTAATTTAAAATATTATACATTGTGTTCACATTGTGTTCTAATGATTAGTAAAAATTAATAGAAAACATCAAATGTATATTGCTGTAATGTGGCGCGAGGCCGTAACTATTAATTCATATAAAATATATAAAATGCATACCTCTTATGTCGTGATTATTAGCTAAAGAAAGAGAAAGAGAGAGAAAGCGAGAGAGAAAAAGAGAGAGAGAGAGAGAAATAAGATGCAAAAATTAAAATATATACGCAATATTTTAGCCAGTTATCAACTTACATTATTTATCAGTAGGAGCGGGGATCTTATACCGTGATGATGTCTAGATATTGCGCTTAACGCAGACGTGATGAAATGGCCTCTAGGTTGACCGGTATGCAACGAGAGAAAATTGTCTGGCGTCATTAGCCTTGATTCCACGTGGCTCCCTAGCTCATCCGTCCGTAATTAACCTTTTTTAATTAGAGTTAATATTAACCGCGTCGCACGATATCGCTCGTTCGTCATTCACGACGGTGCGCGCGAATCGAAGAGCGGAGAGACAGTCGTTGCCGATACGTTACGAAATTAAATACCACCCGGGCCGTTGCGTACTCGCGATCCGGATGATTTCGCGATGCCACCTGCGCACGCGGATGCGAATAATTTGTGCGGATCTCGCTAACGTTACTCCGTTAAATGGAAAATTGTCTGCCCCGGCCGGCCTTGATTCCGCGCCGTCTCGCACTCCGACCTGTTCCATAATTAATCTTGCAGTTAACCTTTGGAAATTGCGTTTTCGACGTACTTGCGCTTTCGTACACGAAGCGAGATCATCCCGCGGAGAGTCGGCACTCGACGAGACGTATACCACCACTCCCCCTCGACGGTTATATGCGTATCGTGAGAAGATTATGGAATCCCATCGGGATATACGCGCATTCCTGCAGAACAGCAGGTGTGGATCGCGAGAGATCGCGCACGATCTCGTCCCTAGAGACCGAGGTCTGCCCGGATGATAGCGGGGGTCTCGGCTATCCCGCCCGAGTTTAGCTCAATATCAATCTAATTTATCCCTCCGTTTCGCGCGCGTAACGGTCCCGGCGTCATGGGAACCGTGCCACGAGATCAGCACCAGCGAGCAGACAGACGGACGGGCGTACGCACACCTCGCCCATCTATACGCCCGCTTTATGATTCGTAACGCTTCACCGGACACCAGCAGCGGCTCTCAAAGCACTGTTCCTGCTGCAAGAAATAGTAAGGACCGAAGATGAGATCGAAATTAGAATATGAGTCTTTAAACTTTTAGATTTAAATAATTGAACAATTTTAACGATCCATCCTAACTTAGCATTATATAGTAAAAGGATAAAATGTGAAGAATTATACACTAAGAAAAAAATGTTCTAGATTTTAGTAAATATTAGTTTGCATACAACTGTGACTCCATTTACTAAAATAAAGAAAATTTTCCTTTTTATTAGTACATGTGTATTCACTGAGAAAAAAATATACTAGTAAAAGGGAAATTTTCTTCGTTTTAATAAATGGAGTCACAATTGTATGCAAACTAATATTTACTAAAGTCCAGAACATGTTTTCTCAGTAAGAAGAATAAATTGTCCTACTAAATACAAAACTTTGAAAAGTTATAGCGATGCCTCCTAAATGCTGGCGATGAAAACCTTCTCATCTCGCATTAAATTTTTTCTAGACTCGAACAGGTTAACGACGGAAACGGTGAGATGCGCGCTCGTGCCAAGTCACGAGGATAGGGTTTCCGACAGTTCTTTCTGATGACGACGACAACCTCGTAGAGCTCCGCGTACAGGTACAAGGAGAAAAAATGGAGTAGTCGCGGAGTGGAAGAGGAAGGCGACAGGTGGAAGCGGGAGAACCGATTAATAAATTCGCCGTGCCCACTTCCGGTAACCCTTAGCGCGTGTCTCATTAGACCCGTAAGTCCGGCTTAAAGAGAAATTAAATACAGCGTCTCCGTAGATGGGTGTCGACTCCGCGGGGACCCCATGCCGGGAGTACCGGGCTTTATAATGAACGTTCGCAACATCGTGCTTGAACACTAATGCCCGAGCGCGCGTTTTGCTTTGAGGTCCCATGAAAGCACGTGCCCCGGCTAATGCACGTGTGGTACTCGCGAAGTTTGTCATATGGTCTCCTCTACGGTCGCTCGAAGATCGCCGGCGTCGTTCTCGACGGGCGAGAGATGTAAGGACACGACGAGTAAAAGACGTAGAGAAACGTGGCTTATCTGTGAAAATAATTGTCCCGCTTGTATACGAAGACTTTTGAAGTGCGTGCTTAATGCTCGGAGTTTGTGACGCTCAGCGCCACTTCTGCAAGTATGATTAAAGCGTTTCGAGAAGTGTCAGATCATTCTGATAGCGTGTAATTTAACATTGTGCGCTATCTGTCAGTCGTTGCGAAATCTATCGAGATATTACATAGGGCCTACTATATAGCATAGCAATCTTTTTTTTCACGCTGTCTGCACTATTGTGCACAACGTAAAGAAAAAGACTGACCGCATTCGGGAAAGTGTCAGCGTGGCTATTAAATGATGATAATGACAGGAATAGCGCTCGCCGTCGATATATCTTGCTGTCATCGAGCGACGTTTCGTTTTTTCCGCGTCGTTCCTCGAGGTCGTCTTATCGTGCGTGGGATTAGATCCAGTCGACGACGGGTCAATTTACAAGCCACTTACGTGCGTGCAGATTACGCGCGCGGCTGCTTTTTTTTCTCACTCGCTGACTGAGCGTTTAATGCCGGGAGAATCCGGCATCGCCGTTGGAGACGATTTGCCCCATGATTGCATGTGTCCGGCGTGTCATCCCGCGACACGCCGCAATATAATAACGCTCAATTAACCCGAAAGGTTCGCGCAAAGATTTCGCAAGGGTTGTGTACACCGGCGCGAATTGCGAAAGTACCAACCTGGCTTTATATACTGATGTTTTAACGCGGAATGCTGCGTAATTCCTACGCCGACGCGCGGAATCGGCAATAATTAATTTGAAAAATAAACGCCGCTCGTTTTTAATCTTCGCGAGAAACCGTTTTTTGATCTTGTGAGGTAGTAGCGCCTACGTCACGGCTAGCTTTAACAATGCCTGTATATAAATATCAAGGATGTCGCAAAGCGATCAATCATTACTCTTCGAGGTAAATCTTCGGAAAATATAATAATATCGCTCGCGCGCAATAAACGCACAAATAAATCACGAGATTACAAGCATTAAATAATCGCCTAGCGACGTAATCGCTCTCCAACTGTGCGCAGGACGTATCTCATGATTCGCAAAAAGCGCAAGGAGTCGCGCAAAGCAATCGATTATATATTCCGGTACCCCCGGTAGTTTGTCGCCGGCTCGTCCCGCCGTATTTTATCGTCGCGAATCGCGTTGGCGCGTTTCGTCCCCCGCTGACGATTAATACGCCACGGGTCTCGCCGGCCGCGGCGTCGCGAACTCAAGAAAATTCCGTTTTCATCGCGGGCTCACCGTTTTCGTGCCGCGCAAGGGAAGGAGGAGGGGGAGGGGGCGCTGCCGGTGCTCCGACGTAAATCATCGGGGACCGCGCGCGGAGGTTTTCCTCTGCCAGCAGGGCATCGGAACCCGGCTGAGGCCCCATGGCGGTGCAAATGTATAAATACCAGCCACAAATCTGCCAGCCGGGCTAATTTATAAATTTCACGCCGATCTCGTAAATGCGTTTCTGATTTAGCGCGTTTAAATTATCGCTAAACCACTTCTAACTGCCCGGGCGTGTAGCAATAATCTCCGCCGGCACGCGGGGCCCCCGTGGGGTTTCGCGCGAGGATATAACCCGCGAGAGGGGTGGTTGCGAGAGGGGGGCACAGCCGATGGTGCGCGCCCGCTAGCCCGCAGCTATAGGCTCCGTCGAATGGCGTCCGCATATAATCGCGAACGATACTTGCCGCGAGCTCGCGCGAGGAAATATGGAGATAGCGTGATAAGGGGGCGACATTGTGGTTCTAGTATTTACACACGCCGTCCGTCGTAATTTTTCAGTCTTTGCTCCCGGCTCACGCCGTACTTCATAATTTGCCACCTACTACCTCGCACCTGGCTTCCGCGCGTGTTACGTAAGACGACGAACGATCGTGAAGCTCTCTCGCGGGAGTTCTTAATATCGCTTAATTCACGCTCGTGACGTCGACCGGCGTACTTTCCAGGGAAAATAGAAGGATCGATAAACCGACACGTAAGTGCTGCCAGACAGTGGCACTATATCGAATGCAAATGAGCTCTATCGTTCGAAACTGTCCGGCTACCGCTGTTCGTTACCATAACTACATTGTCGGTGAACTGAGCGTGCTTTCAATAAATTTTCCGGCCGACCTCCGCCGTTCGACGTATAATTGTCAAGCGCGGGCTGTGCAAGAAATTAAATCTGGATTATATATTACGCAATAAATGGAGAGTCGTAACCGTTATTTTACGTCATAATGGAAAGGAAAATCCATAAATTGCTCGAGTCGTATGAAGCATCCGGAGCAAAGGCGATTCGCGATTTACTCCAGCCCGGCGAAATCTCGCGCGTATACAATCGATCACACTCTTATCTGAGTATCAGATCTGGAAACCTTTAAATGTCATCGCGGACGCGCTCCGGCGATCGATATTAACCCAGTCACTTCTGTGTCCGTCCATCGACGTGCAATTGAGCGATGGCGAGCGAGCGCCGTGTATATACGCGCCAGCATCTCTCACGTTCGATTTATAGATGATAATTGAAAATTATTTGGTAACACAGGTGATCGATAGCGACCCGTTAACTCGTTCATACATCACCCGCGCCTGCGGCCTCTCTCTACCCTTTGTCCACCGCTCCTGCAGCTTCCCGGCCCTCGTCATCGGTTTAAACCTCTCCTGCGCCGCGTTCGTGGCCCCCTCCCCCCTCGAAACCTCCGGTTTCCTTTGCACCCACCGAAGATGGTGCCCGAGCGAGGCGTCTTAGTGGGGTCAGGTCGACCAATAAATCCAATACGCCACGGTTCGTCCCGCGCGAGAGCAGCAGTTTTACAATTCATGAATTTATTATGGGCACCACGGAGGATACCGCGGGGCCCCCGCTATTGATTTATCGTTACGCTTACCCGGCTTCACGAACGGGCCCGATCTTCCCGAGCAACGTAACCGCACGCTCCTGGTGGGGTCTCGGTTCACGAACAGGCGAAATTCGTTGTGTGTGCCGGCACGCGAAAATTAACCTCCGACGCGGCGAGATGTTTGTACAGCTATTCTTTTCACGAGAGATAGGAGTTATATTACTTGCATTTTTATTACGCATGTAATTATATTTATATATTTTTATTTACATAATAATATTGACCATGATAGACAAGATTTGTAATGCTTATGATTTTTGTAGATCCTTATCTGAAAGACTTGGAAGAATTTTTAAAAACGCTCTACATATCTTCCATATTTCTACAAACTTCTAATCTTATAACACGATCTATAATTTTCTGATTCTAATTTTTTATTCTACAAATTATCTTAATAAAATTAGATCTGCATTAAACGGATAATCCAGAAGTGATGTGACAGATAGTCTCGGCGATGCGCGCGCGGGGAGAGGCAGCACGTCGGTCGTGGACGTTCCACAGGTGAGGGAATCCGAGAGAGGTCGATCGGCCGGCGCGGCGCGCAAACTTACCGTAGAAATCCCGTAGTTCATTAATCAAGCAACGCCCGGAGTAGGAATGCCTTCGTATTTCGAGAGTTGCAGTCCATTTATCATGGCGGAAACGTATTTGTAGGCAGTGGCTGGTGCCCGCTTCGCTAACAAGTGGATACGCTGTCCCCGCGGATGATGTAGCACCGGCTAGGCTCGGGGCCCCCTACGGCGTCCGACACCTCCAACCTTCGGCCAAAGTCTCTCAAGCCCCGGTGCACCCCGCGTGGATTTAACGAATTTTCCGGCGCGACGGGACGGAGGGAGTTATCGCGCACCTGTTGCTCGCGAAAATGATTTAGCACCGATCTATATTTGTAAAATAGATATCGCGCGTTAGGTCCCTTTTGCTTTCAAATAAAAACTGCAACAATCAATCACGAGCTTTTGTCGAAGAGGCAAATATACGGCAAATATGCGTTTTTCTTCCGGATTGCGAGAGTTATCGCCGGAGCGCGAGCGACGTTTCCCACTTACGCGCGTGGAATTTCCGCGAGCATGAGTCCGCGATTCCAATCTGTGATTTACCGTGAGCAATTAAAAAGATTACTGTTGCGTCGCGCTAACGTCGCGAGTCGCGGATCAACGACGACCTTCGACCCCGGTATTCTAACCGGCCAGCGCGCGCGTCCCTCGGCGCGTCCTCTACGAATTCTGTCAAAGGACGTAAGCACGTAGAGAGAGGGTTACGGGTGTTATCGTAAGTTTCATCGATCCCGAAGGTAATTTCGCCGGTGGTTCTCGTAGAGTAAACGAGGTGTTTGAGAGAACGACGGGGTGTAATTTATCGAGACGAGCGAGTGGTATAGCGGTGCGCGTTGCATAAGCCACGCTTCTCAATTGATATTTCTATGCGCGGCCCGGACGGTAAATTAAATATTAAAATATCGCGGTTAGAGAACGATTAACGTGCCGATCCAAGAGGTATTTAACACACAATAAACAGAATTTATTGATGATCCAGTAATAATTGACCGGGCGTTCGTTCGCACTTATTACCCAGCGATATCTATTGATAGATTGGCAACGATCGCCCGGTAGATTAATATCGCGTGATATTTCACGCGAGAATCACCATTTTTCTCTCGGTTGGGGGGCAGACGGGCGAATCGCGACAAGGGGAGTAGCGGAGCGGTTAGCCGCGATGCAAATGAATAGCCTTATAATGTATCGCCCGCGGGCGGTTTGTCTAGTTAAGCGCTCAATCAGGTCTGCGGGGACTGATGTAACACAACGGTATTAAAACCATGCTATACGATACGTGCCGACAGCCAACTCGAAAATCAATTCAGAAAACCGCAACGTCCGCGCCGGCCTCGACTCCGGCGCAAGAGAACTCCAGAATTAGAAATCTATACTCTCATAAGCTCCGCGCGCGCTATACGATGATACCCTCGCCTCGCCGCGTTACAACAGAACAGAAATTACCACGTCTCCACAAATTAATAGTCTGCACAATTTGCGTGAAAACAAATGCAAACGCGGGACGTTGAGGTTCGCCGTTCGCGGCGGCAGCCGCGAAGATTAATTTTGTTTCTTTCCATCGGCTGAATTTGATTATTACCTGTCTCGGCGAACCTGGCGGGCACTAAAATAAAGCGATCGCGCGCGGTTCATGCCGAGAGAGCCGGGCGAAATCGCAGGCGCGTTACCGAAGGTGCGAGAGGGATCATCCCCCTCGGGCCCCACGGCGATCGCAGGGGGCGTGCAGGAATAGGGGAGAAGAGAGACCCCCCTCCCTCTCCCCCATTCGTGATATTCGCGTTGCACGCGGGGCCCTCTTAAACTGGATCCACCGCGAGAGGCGCGAAAGGTTAGCCGTTTTCTACGGTCGTTTTCGCGAGGCATGCCGCGGCGTCGACGGCAGGCACATCGGCAGGCGTGCAAAAGGGCACGCCGTCCGCTATAATTCGTGGCGAGGGCACGACCGAATTGGAATCTCGAACGCGCTTTTGTCCGCCTCAGCGGCGCGGTTTCCTGCTCGCGCGCCCGCCGTTCACGAACGAGGTGAGAAACGAGCTCGATAATGGTCCAGCGATTTCTCCCCAACGATTCCCTTGTAACGATCTGCCGATTCAACTGCGGCAGATTGAATTTTCGATCGACATCGCGCCGGAGCTGGGAAAATCCAGTCGGAATCCCTTCATTCCGTGTGACTGATTTCTGGACGAGGTCGCGTCCGCGGCGATCTTATTGTGTCGACGTCGCGATCATTCCGAAGAGAAACTTAAGCTTTCCATATTTCACCTTGGGTTTATAAATAAATCAGAAAAGTAGACCAAACAGTGAAATAGACTGACTAAATCCGTAACAAAATTGCTGAGAATTCCATTCAGCGTATTGCGTTGATGCAGAAAGTAGTATTCGGCGCTGAGGCGAGACTTATGGCGATTGTTTTCTGAACTCGACTTGCGATGCAACCTTCAGCAAAATCGATCTGCTCAAGTACGGAGATGTTTCCCTGATCAGTCTCTCTCTCTCTCTCTCTCTCTCTCTCTCTCTCTCTCTCTCTCTCTGTCTCTTTCTTTCTTTCATGCACACGCGTGGCCCAGCATCGTGTACGGCAGCGAGGGCGTACTTAGTCCCGTTCTCCGCTTTGCACGGTCTCGCCTCGGCGTCTAATACACGGACGACGCGGTAATGGTAAGGTGTCCGCGTTATAACGCGATGTGTATGCCCCTCGTTCAGTCCCCGCGTCCTCTCGCTCTGCGCGCATCATCCGGGGCCCTCTCGGCGAGAGGGGCCCGAGCGGAGCAACGAGAGAGGAGGCGGCTTCTCTCTCCCTAGGCTACGGAAAATAAATAAAAGGCGAGCCACAAGGCTCGCTTATTGAAATCGGCCCTCGCCGCCCTCGCCTCGCTTGTTGCCGCTTTTGACGGGGCAACTCGTTGCTTTAAAACGTACCCGCGTGCGAACCTGACGTACCGACCCCTCCCAGCCTGTGTTGCACAGCTCTCTCGCCTCGCGCTTTCAAGCCTGATTTGGGCTAGAGCGCGAGGAGGCGCGCGATTGTGCGTGCGTGTCGCAGTGCGATACTCCCCGGTTCGTATGTTCGGCAATTTGTACGTAAACATGTCTTACTATATAATATTCTGGTAGGCTTTAAAACAACAGTATTGTTGGCGCCTCACCATTTGCGTGTACTTCTTTGTCTACTTCACATTTCTGTGTTTAATCTCTTATGGTTTTCATTTTTGTGCATTGCAATTTGATAAACATTTATTCGACTGTCAATAATTTTGACAGCAGTAGAAATAGCAGTTATCTATCTTCTTAATTGTAATAAGCATGTTGGCTAGAGCATTTAATATAATAACACTACGTGATAATATTGTAGAAATATAATACCTATAAAAAGTAATTATAAATAATAAATTATTTCATTTTTAAGTATAGCCGAGAAGCAGATTTCACGTACGTAAATATCGTATTTATTTGCGCTTTTAAGACTTTCCTTACGCTCTTAAGACGCATTTGCTTGCCTCATTGTGTGTATACGTGCAAGAGCATACATATAAATATCTCAAGCCCCGTAATCGCGTAAAAGCATCTGCTATCGCGTCAACCAATTGCCGAACGCTCATCATTCACGAACAATTTTCCAGTAATTAATAATATTCGCACCGAGAGACTCGAATGATTATAGGAGATACGCCGCGTCGATAACGGTCGCAATAATTTATATCGTCGTCTTAGCCGAAGGCGTGAAATTCTGCCGAAGGTGTCGTCCCCGCGGGAATTAAAAAATCAGGACTCGCAATGTCGCGACGGATCGTTTGCGCGATGCACGCGCTTTTATGGCCTCTCTGGTCGATTGCACGGCATGTTTTTTTTTCTTCTAGGGACGACCGGCCCCACACCAAGAAGGTTCTTCGCGCTGCGTGATGTTCCGATTAACGTTGTCCGATGCTACTTAGCGCGAGGAGAATCGCGCGACCGGAGGGGGACTTGGACATTTCGTTGAAAGTCCGCAATAAAACCGGATTGGAAAATCGCCGATGACGTCTGCGCGGCACGGTAATGTGCACATACCGCGAGGCTAAGTCCAGATTTGCATTCCCGTTAATGATACTTCCAGATCTGTTCGGCTAACATCGTACAAGTGCCGCATTCCGCTCGTGCCGGCCGAGCCGGAGATCCCCTCGGCGCGCAGGGTGTTAATTAACACTTGACTCTTCTTTCGGTGCCTAGACACTCGCGCGCACGGCATCGTGCACGTGCGCGCTTTTAAGGTTTAAACGTTTAAAGCTTGATGTAAACTCAGGCATAAATTGTAATCGAGATGGCGATCGTGCGCTGACTCTGTAATCCTTTATTACACGAATTCAACCTCGGCTTTGCGGGTAAAGAGCAATTTGATCGAGTCGCGCGGCGAGAGAGAATTTTTTCGCGCAACTGTGCGAGACGTAATTACGCATTTAAGATACCGCGGAAAGAGAATGTAAAAGGGAGAATGTTTAATGAAGTGAAGTACACGAATCGTCACTTGTTAATGTTGTAGGTGAGCAAGCTGTAACTTGATATATAAATATACAATATGAATATCGTGTCGCAACGAAAGATATGTTTGTGTTACGTCGGGATCCTGCATGTTTTTTTCAAAATAACAATTACACTAGGCAAGCATAGATATTCACTCAAAAAATCTACTCCAAACTCGCTGAGGAATCCGTGATCGAAGATGACGCGGTATAGGTCTGGAGCCTCTCATTATGCAACGTTGTTGCATTGGGAGAATAAGATTTATGAATACAAATCCGAGAATAGAAAACTATTACCCGCGCGGTAGGTCAGGTTAAGCTTCGGCTAGGCCTTGGATTTCGATACGTCTAGCGAAATCGCGAACTTACATTACAACCAACGCCTGACGATCGAGAGCCGCGAAGTTCTCTCACCCGGTCTCGTTATAATAGCCGCGGCCGATCTACCTGCTGACCTCGTACGGCGCGGCGGAGCGAGGTCGGGCGGGCGAGATCGGCGCGGATCGATCGATCGATCGATCGATCGTGACGATCGGGCCTCGGAAGCAGAGGGCCGTGGATTACCGGAGAGCTGTGGCCGCTCGATTCACGAGGCGTTCTACTCGCTCGCAACGGAGAAAGCACGACGTGGGAATACACGTCGCCGCGGATTACGCCCCCTCTTCGGTTCGCTCGCTCGCAACACACGGACACGCGTTCGCGTACACACACGAGCGTACACGTACACAGCGATGCCGGCGACTAGCCGGGGCGAGCGTGCGCGCGCGCGGGTTTCTGCGAGGAAGCAACGGGTAAGTATTCACTTTAGCCCGGTTCGTGACCCCGTATCGCCGGGCATTACAGCCGCTTTTTATCCGTGCGCCCACCACGTCACGGAGGCTGCAATTACTAATTTAGAGGCGAGACCGAGTCGTGCCAAATCCCTCGGCTTCGCCGCGCGGCGCGGCCGCCCTCTTTCTCATGTTATTTGTATGGAGCGGGGCCCCGGGTATAAGGTATACGGGGCCCGCGCGCGCGCACCTCTCGCCGACGGAAGGAAAGAAGCGCGAGAGACGAGAGATCGAGGTCCGAAGGGGGTGGTGATCCACGTAGCGAAGAGCATCGCTTGGTACGCGAATATCCCGACGCGCGACCGACGGCGGAATTATATGCACACCCGCGCGTGCTCACTAATTACACGGCCGTCGAGCGCGCGAAGATTATACGCTCGTTGAGCATGCGCTCGCCGCCAAATTCAGGACATTCTTGCAGGGAATTAACGAGAGAAGCGTTATTAATATTACGATCCCCGGTAATCGCTGTGGTGCTCGAAACGCTGAGAGCATAGAAACAGATACATAAGAAGTTGATTCGATAGACAATAACATCGCCTCTATATCTAACCGAGAATACTATAGTCTTATATACATGTGCGATCGAGGATAAAGATAGAAATGCCACGCGAGACAATCACAGCTTGTTAGCCGGACGTGGAAAAATCTCAGCGCGACAGGTAGATGATAATGTCCCCGGGGTGTGTAATCTTAATACGAAGCTGAGATCTATACGTCGAGGATTTCGTGGGTCCGACCGTACGGAGAGGAGGGGACGAAGCTGGGGGCCCCGGAGTCGCCTTCTCGCGCGGCCCGGCCGGCGTATCGTAGAACAATGAAAGGCCGCTATTAATATTGGCCGGCTATCGCGGCGCTATCGCGCGCCCCTCGCTCCCCACGCACTCTCGAATAACACGGTCCGCGTAGGGACATTTTCATTGCATATTAATGACCCTCATTACCGCCACTCCGCACCGCATTACTCAATGCTACGCGGCCGGGCCGTCTAGTGTTTCAAACGGGATCGAGGCGGAAGAGATATTGACCGCCTAGGTTCAAAGTACGAAAACCGCCCTCTCTCTCATCCGGGGACGGTGAGCGCCGCGTGTGCGCGCGCTCAACGTTATCTTTTATATTAATACGCCTCGCGATTTCCAGGACTGAGGTTTCGCCGCGGATTATCCCATCTCTCCCCTCTGTCGTCTTTTATTTATTTTCTTTTTATTTCCTCGACTACACGTACATCTAGTATAACACGCATATAATGGTGCCCACACCGTCCTCGCCGCCGTCGTCGTCTTCCTCTTATCTCCTATTCGATTTCGCAGAAATGAAGTGCTGTCATCATATATAACCGACGGGATGAAACCGCAACGTCCCCACGGCGATTAGGTAACGGAAATCGTAGTTATCGGAGGATGCTGCTGTCTGGTACAGGAGATCGCGGAGTGGGCGGTCGGTCGGTCGGTCGGCCAGGATTGGCGCGGGGTCACGGCGGGAATGAGGCCGTGAAAAATGGTATAATTTAATCGAGCGATTCGACATGGCATCGTCGGCGACGTTCTTTCGCCTGCCTAAGCTCTAAGAGGTGAGAAATGCGGCTCGCCCGGTGACCGATGTCTACACACCGCACTGTCACGCGCTGACATATCGCTCTGATAAAACCACGACCCGACCAACGGTTTCTCCCTCGCGTCCGTCCGCCGAGTGGCCGACGTTTAAGTATTTCTTACACGGGGCAACGATTCGATAGCTAATGTCCCGGACGTCTTCGCTTGTACGCGTCGCACGGACTCGTCCTTGTCGCTTTCGTCCTCCCGAACGGTCTCGCGGTGAACTCGGGCAGACACTATGGAGGGCCTTCATATCAAGTTTTACCCCACGACCTCGTCGAGTCGGACGATTAATGGACAACGCGCCGCTACATTTTTCATATTCTGCCGAATGTGTGCATAAATCTTATCGTTCAAAATACGAAAATCTAAATTTGTCAGTACAAAACATAAGCTGAAATTAGTAGGAGGAAGATTACAGAAATATTATATGAATAAACAAATATATTGACAAGCGTAGCTTGTTTCTGTATGATTAACGCACGTTCTTGCGTTGTGATTATCCCCATGACGTGGGCAAATATGTCACCCGACACCGGAAGACTCTTCGACAGTCGATTATCAGACATGCATCACGCCATGATCAGATGCGCAGGTGCACCGCTTCAGCACAGCGATCAGGCATTGTTGCTTAATTGCGAAAAAGATTCTCGTGCGGCGTTATCGATTGTGCAGTCTATTTAACAAAACGCATATTTTTTCATCATCCTATTGTTGATTCAAGCTAGTTTTTGTGTCTCTTTCATTATCAAATATGATATTCATATTTTGAAATATCAAAAACATGTACAAGTCATTTCTTAAAATACCATCTTCATACCAACTTCTAAAACGTGTAGTGCTTGACTAACTCAAAATGTTCCGCTAATTGGGAACAAACTATAGGTATATATGTTAATATATTATAAGACTTTTAAATGTGTTTCTTTATATTCTTTTGGAATACACACAAGGATACAAAATCGATTGTACAGTTTTGAGTATTGATGCAACCATTTTCTCTAACTTCCCAATTCTCCTATTGATAAGCGAGATTCGAAGATCAATGCAACTACTCTTCCGACACGCCATCCATCCATCCGCACGTTATCTCTCTCGTTAGCCATTCGTCGTTTATCCGTAACCGTCGCATACGCCGTCCACTCGGCGTACTAATCCTCAATAGAGGAAGGTCAAGACTCTATAAAGAGTGCGACGTGAACCAAGTTCCTCGAGCTCTTTCCTGTCTCCAGAGGAACACAGTCCGTGTACGCATGCAGGTACGCAGGTATATCCCGGTTTGCTCTCGACTCTAACGTCAGCGCCGTCTCGTTCTCCGCTTCCTCTTTCTTCCCCTTTCTTCTCTCCTATATTCGCCGTGTAATTCCGTCTCTTCTTCGCGGGGCCTTGCACCGCGTTGTGAGAGCGTGCGGGGCCCGCGCGGTACGGGCCCCCGCGTCTCTGGACGCCGCGCAGCGCGCGCTGCGGAGATCGAGATGCAAAGGGGACCCGCGCCGCTTTTAAGCTCGCCGCCGCGAAGCGGATAAATTCGCCTGGGTCCCTCGATCTATTAATTCGAGCCGCCGTTGCATTCCTACGAGGTCTCGACCGCTAGGCTCTTCCCCCTCGACTCCACGACCTTCCTGCTTTCTCGCGATTGCCCGTGCCCGTGCCTCCTGCTCGCGCGTATATCCTACGAGTGCGAGCGCGGCTATAACGTGTGCGACTCGCATTTTTACGGTTTTTCCACTCGTCGCCGCTGAGAGCCATAAGATCAATCAAGCCAACGCGATTCCGATTGGTTGAGCGTTGCCATGGAAGAGAGTGAGAGAGAGAGAGAGAGAGAAAGAAAAATCTTTCTCCAATAAATTTGTCGGTGTTTGATATCACTGGTTTTTTTTGTAACATTAAGTTTTAAGCGAGATTGAACGTGTCACCTTCGTATAGCTCACACTCATTTGCGAAAGGGAGAGCTTTGACGCGAGCGCGTCCGCCCATCCGCCCGCACGCATGGCGATATAAAATACAGCGTTGTAGGTGCCGCGCTATCGCATAATTACTACGTTTTACGGCGGTCTTTACACTTGTTTCTGCACCATTCTGTATCTTACGTTCATCTCTGTAACCGGAGATCGTAAGGGAATTCGCCACGTACATGCGCCGCCACGGCATAAATCCATCGCGGCGACGATTTTTCTCGCAGATCTCATTCGCTCTCGCTTGCCCCTACTATCGCGAATAGATAAAGACGCGGGTATCAATAATATACAGTATTAAGAGCGCAGCAAATAAGGATAACGCGAGGGAAGGATAATTTCTGTGTAGGTGTATCGACGCGAGGGCAGATTAGATTGGATTGGCGTTGTCGCAAAGGCTATATACGGTTTGCAAGTTTTTTCCCCAGTAATATTTCCAGCCGCCAATATTATTTCCAGCAAACTATAAAGATTACTCTTTTTTACGAGGAAAAAAATAAGGAGGATAAAAGTGCTCAAAACGAAACAAAGTAGTTCATTCTTGTTCGAAATTTGTATTCTGAAACAATCATAAGTTTAGTGAATTCAAGAAAAAAGTAGATCTATATAAAATTATATGAATATTAACGTGAAAAATATAAATGAAATAAACAACTTTTTTGTTTCGTCTTTCATATATGCATAAAGCGGCGACATATATAGTATTAGATATTTATTTTTCTTATGTTTCAAACTTATTTATTTATCGTTTTTTATTCAGTCCTTAGTTTTTAAATCTACGATTATTCTAATTTGGCTGATGAAGACTCGGTGTAGTTCAAAATGTTCAATTATATTGTATTGAAGCTAATATTAATGTTTAATTTGTAACACCTATTTTTGCTCGTTTATTAGCCCCTAATCTCTCCACAGTATTAGACATACAGTAACGTTACGCAGCCTAAAATATCGCTTTAGCGGTCACTTCGACCCGCATCCGCGATAGGTCGCGGCGATTAAGTTTACTCGGCGCTTCCTCGCGGAGACGGTAAACCGGAAACCGCGAGCCGCGGCTGTAGCGCGATACGACCGCCTCCTTTCTCAGGCATTCCGGTAGATCACGGTTGAGAGGAGGATTTCTCGGTAGGGTACGCCGGGGCGCAGCAGATCTCGCGGCTGATCACGCTGTGAGGATTCGTCGGGATGCGAGAGAGGGTCTTTCGACGTCGGAGTGCACATGCGGGAGCTCATGCGAACGCGAAGAAGGAATGGAGATGCGCCGCGTTTCTACGGCGAGCGTAGGTTCTCCGTACCGGAGAAACGGATCTCCGGTACGGAGCAAAGGTGGACGAAGGGTTCGGAGAGGAAAGAAGGGAGACGGCCCTCTCTCGATGTATGAAGCTATAAATCTCGCGCGACAAATCGCTAGCTCGCTCGTTCGTTCTCAGGCTAATTGTTAGGACGTGCTCGAATACCGCGAGATGTGCCTGCTCCTCTCCCCTCTCTCTTTCTTCTTTCTCTTTCTCTTCCGCTCTGCTACATACGTCTCTGCCTCTTCCAGCTATCCACGGCTATCTCCTCGGCATCGACGAATGTACAATCGATTAATCGATTATTCACCCTCGTCGCCGGAGACGCGGCCGACGCACCTGCGCGATCACTGTCGCTCCGTGTACCCGGGGTATCGATTATCCTGTCGTTTCTGTTATTTCGATCTCATCCTGGAACCGTTTCGCAGTGATGTATCGACTTGCGAAGTCCCCCCCCCTTAAAGATCTTTTAATTAAACGAGAGTTCTTTTTCTATGTAAAAATTGCTACATGAACTTTCCCACAACAATAAAACGCCAAATTTTACACGCTTACTTTTTATTTTTATGATTACGTTTGTTAGATATTACACCAAAAAGAATATTTCGTAAAAAAATTTAAATACCGGATTTAGTAATCCTACTTTAAAAGGGAGGACTCGTTTGATGGGAAAAAGAGAAGTTCTGATGACCCTAGCCGACATTAGAAAAATCTAGAGTACTTGGTCGGTCGTACGTAAGGCAGATACGTAATCCACTTAACCGTAGTCAGCATTCCACGGGGACTTTAATCCCGACCTGCACGATAAATATCGCGTTTTCCTTCTCCGCTTCCCCATTCAGCATCGCGATTCCGGCTTGCTGCGGCGACCGGTGACTTACTGCGGTCGGCTAACGATACCAATCCTACTATGGTTTGGCGCACAAACTCGGAAGCGTCGTTCGGCCGATACGAGGTATATAACGGTGCACCCGCTGCGGTTTCGTCGTCTATTCCGAATAGCGCGGAGAGACAGGGCGAGGGAGGGAAGGAGCATCTCCTCTTCGGCTGTTGTCAACAACGACGTCGGATGTATCGCGAGGACTACGATGTAAATATATACAGGGTGGTTTCCCCCCCCCTTTCGTCGGCGCGCAAAACGGACAGATGATCGAGTCGGCGAGATTGGCCAGCCACAAAGGGACCCGCGGGAGATTATTTAAATCCGCGGATTGAACGGAACGTATAGTAATTTCTTACGATGCGCGTGCATACTTGTTGGGAAAATATACGTATGAATAGAATGAAATTATAAATTCTATCTCATTAGCTGTTATAGGTCCGCATCAGTCTATTCAACTGACATTTTCAGAAAATCATCATCCGCGTATAAATACTCCGGTCAGCGCGATACTCCCCGGCCGATCCAGGAATTGCAACGGCCGATCATGATTTAACAAGTTGTCTGGAACTTTCGCGGAATCTAATACGTTCAGTTACTCATTCATCTTCGTCGAAAGTACCTAAATCATTTATATTCTTATATCATTGGCAGCGGTTGACAGCGACTATTAGTAATCTTAGGCTTAGTCAAATTTAGCAAGTGAGTCTTATATAAGCACGATAGGTAATACGGGAGTTAACTATATCTTCGCCTTTTCGCGCAATGAAGCGACACTACTTTACACAGCTTCGCTTATTTAATAAAATCGAAACATCGATACAACTAATTCCACGTTAGCCGTAGCATTAATGATTAAAACCGTCTCGTCGCGACAGGGAAGGATAATGTTCGTTCTTTTCCCTGTTAAACGCGAAAAAGGAAGAGACATAAAGACGGATCGGTATTAATTTATTAATCACATTTATTTTATCCGTGAAAGATCGTCATTCAGTATCTAACTGTAGAGCCGTCTATGTTTTCTTCAACGGCACTTAGCACCGATGTATCGAAGCGAGAGAGCTTGAGAAAGGCCCCCGACGAGGCCGCCGCTGTAAGGGATTAACTGTATTATGCGAATGACTGGGAGATAAATTTTACGCGAGTAAAATGCTAATCGCCGGCAAGCGTAAATCCGGGAGCACCTGTTGTCACTCAGTCGGCGAATCGACGTTCCCCGACGCGATGACTTTCTTAAAAAATCCCCGCGCGCGAACATTAAGCATCGACGCGCGGGGATCGTGACCCGCAATTCGACTTATCGCATAATGCCGATAATAGTGTTTGCACTACCCGAGAAAGTTTCTACGCGCCGAGAAGAAGAGGTGTATTATAACGGAAACGGCCGTCGTCTTCTCTGTGTGATTTCTCTCCTGGCTACTTCGCACGTTCGTCGCGCAACTCGCGCGTCGCGCGCGCGAGGTGAGAACGCGCGGCGTCGCACTCGCGAATGGCGCAATTTCAGGCCTGACTGATTCTATGTAGGTTTAAACGGCGGCACGCCGTGTTTCGAGGGCTCGCGGCGTTGTTTTCGCGATTGCGTGCAAAACTTTCGTATAAACTGAGAGAATCGACGTAACGCGCGTATTCGATCGTTTAAATGGCGAGATCGCGCGCGAACGCGATATAAAAGTCAAAGGTTTGTAATAAATACCTGATGACAGGGCAACGATTCTCCGTTCGTGATGCAATCCTGGAAAAATAACGAAATCTCAATACAGAAAACGTACACACCATTCTGTTTGATTTTCACAATATTGAATTCGTATGAGTGTACATATGTGTGTGTGCAATATTATTTTTTTTTAGTATAATATTTAGTATTATATTATTTTTAATATTTTTAGTATAATATTTTTTAAAACTATTTAAAGTTTCTAACATTCATCTGGAAATTAAATGTAATAAAATGCCTAGTTTGCAGCTTTTAAAGAATAACGAAAAAGATTAATATTAGTCATGCTTTATCAGGCTAAAAAAATACAAACAGAGAAATACAAATTGAAAGCAGAGAAAAGAAGTCAACACACTGAAGTCTCATGGGACTAGTTCTTTGAGTCAACGTTTTCTCGAACGCAGTGTGCAACGCAAGCCCATCCGGTCTAGATGGGAGCAAATGACGAGGCGTGCTTTGCATGTTGAGGACCTTTCCACCAAGCCGGAGTAAATAAGGCAGAATCCGCACGTCGCATTGTTTGACTTCTCGGACGAACGGGAAAGGGCGGTAAAGGGACCGACCAACTGGTACGCGCGACAAAACGGAGAAGATTCTGATTTGCCAATACTGTTCTTCGAAAAGCTGCTTTTACAATGCTCGCCATTGTTCGTTTCGTCACGAGCAAACTTCACGCATCCAAAATCCTAGCGTATACAACTACGAAGAATAGAAGAATCTTAGAGTCAAGAAGAGAGGAGATTGAGAGAGAGAAATTCGATTGATTTTAAATGCTAATATAGATAATTCACCTCCTATTTAGTTAAATCCGCTTCTACTTCTTTTTTCTTCAATTTTTGTTTTTAACTGGGTATATAACTTAAAATTAGAGACTCCTGCTTTATGAAATAAATATAGCAATTATTTTTTTTTTAATTTCTAGCAATATATCACGTTCCTAAACATGTTAAATTATTATATTAAAATTACCAATAAATTCTCGCGGTTTTTGCATTTGTCACGCGAGATACGTGCCATTTACCTGATTTTTTTTACCAATTATTTCTCGTTATTACCGATTTACGAGATCCGCTCGAATGAGTAAAAACGAGATCCCTATATACGAAGGTCCCGCGGGGTCTTGCAAAGGGCACTATTAATTCCGATTTAAGGTCCCGTTACGCGCTTTGTGTGGTCCCCATATATCAGCCAGTGTTATCGCTCGTTGCAAAGCAACGCCTTTACGCGTACCTGACTTCTGCTCGTGTTGGTATCTTACGCGGGACGCCTACCGGATGAATAATTTGGTTACAATCTTAATCCAATGACGCATGGGCTCGCGCTGGCTCCTCCGTTTCCCCTCCCGTTTCCAGCCTCTCCTCGTCCTCTCCGTTCAATTCCTCTTTCTCTCCTTCTGCCGCTTGAACCGTGCGCTTAACTGGGCACTCTGCTTTGCTCTGATTAAAGACCGGCCGCTTCTTTATACCGCGCAGTTGCCTTACCTCGTAAATCGTACCCTTTATTTCGTCACCCCGCGCCTTCGTTGTGCCCCCAGTCAGACTTTGGTCACCAAGGGAGATCTCAAGATAGCGAGCGATTTTTCCTCTATTTTTTATTGCTTCTCATTTTTGCTTTTTTCTATTCATCTATTTTTTTTATTTACTGTGCTCGTCTATACAAAAACCTTGCAGGATCATCTAACACGTCATGGGCAAGTTCTATGTTTTCAAAATCGAAGTTCGAAATGTTTAGCGGCCATCGGCATCGCAACGCTATTTAAATGAGCTCGCTGAACGACATTAACACCAATGGCCAAACAATGCAATTTGTTGCTACAGGATGGCCCCGACCGCCCGATTCCCGGCATGGCATTACGTTTTACAACGACACTCTGCGACTTCCCTCGCAGTCCGGAGCGTGCTGGACTCCGAAACTCTCACAAAATACTACCAGCACATTGCGAGCAGCGAAATGCTACACGGGCCACCAGGGACTACCACGACGATGCACCGCATTTCTTTCGTTTCCCAGCGTCTGATTTATAGCACGAATTCCGCGCGCAGTTATACATCGCTCGAGAGAATTCCATTCGCTGACCTTGGAATCCGTGACTTCTGAACCGATCTACACCCGTCTGGCCTTCCTTTTTTTTGTTCTGATGGAGAATCGATCGAAGCGTCACGAGACATTGCTGGAGATAACAAATCAAAACATCAAGATCTTTTCAAACAATTAATCAAAGAGAAAAAGTATATTGTTGTCTAAATTGTATAAATTAATTACAAGTTCTTCTTATAAAACGCATTTTCCCAAAATACGTCATTGCATCGCATTCTACAATTCCTGCATCCCTCTTGTTTTAAATGCATAGTAGAAAGACAAAATAAGAGATAGAGCAGTACTTGATCCAGTCATCACATGGCATTGCACGTTTGAATGCATCAAGATATAATTATCGGAGTTACCGTAATTAGAGTCATAATTACAGCGGCGGTAACAGTGATAGTAATAGTTACGTAATCACACGCTGTGCACGGTACAGCATAGAAACACGGGTATGTTGTTAGCCGCGGAGCGAGTCGTTTTTCCGTATAACACTGTCTGTACGCGGCGTGCGTGCTCATGTACCGCTTGATATACACAACCACATCCTTGTTGCAATGAAGAACATCAAATACCCTATTATACTTTCCAATTTCTTATCCGGCAAATTCGCCTTTTCTCCCGCTTGTCGCGTTTCCCTTTCCCTTTGCCATTCCCCTGAGATGATCTCATATATCGCTGTAATTAGTTAATTAGCTTAAGTGCACCGGAGCTCGCGCTCTCACCGACTTGCTCTGCAATCGTTCATTTGGATCGCGAAAGTACCGTATTGGATACGCAGGAGACAACTAATTGTAATATCATAATAACTCTAAATATAAAGACGATGCATTTTTAGAACATGAAATAAAAAATTGTAATAAATCATAATATTAATTACACAATTATTAAATTACAGAAATACATACATGTATATATATATATATATGTATAATAAAGACAAATATCTTTTTTATTGTCGCTAATTACGAATTATAAATAAATTTTATATGTATAAAATCTGATTTAAAAAAATTTTTTTTGTATCTTCTTAGTTTCTCATCTCAGAGATCTGTTATTATATATACTTCGCTTTGGAGAATGTAAACTCTCGTTCAGTCGATTAGTTAGGTCGACTAAAGTTGCTCTCTGCGTTACCGCGAAATCGCTCTCTACCAAATAATTCAGTTCAAATGCCCATCGCCGAGGGGTCAATGGAGAAATCAGGTTGAACGTCGTCGTCGTCGGAGCGTTCCACGTACGGGGGTCTCTTAAGTGCTCTGTGGTCTCAATCGCTCCGGCCTAGCCGCGACCAGTACGTTAGTGCTGCAGGGTGGAGAAGAGAAGCGCGCGACCGGCGGAGGTCGAGCAATAAGGAACAGAACGGTTTTGCGGTTCGGCCTCGTGGTTCTCTTGAAGGGACCCGACTATCCTCGGTCCCCGCGCATGCACGTTCCTATGTACCCCGACCCGGGGCCGGCCATCATCAAGAAATATGATGATTGCAGGCTGCTACCATTTACAGTAGTGCGGTTTTGTCTCGTATTCGTACGGCGGTCGCCGGGGCAGCTATATCCTCTCACGCGCGCTCGTTGTTCCCAACGCCGTTTCGGGCCCGTTCCGAATTTTAAGTGCATGCCTTTATCCTCGTCGCGCGTGCGAGGATATAATCACGGACCAGCACACTTTCTCCATTGCTCTCTAACAGTCTCTTTGCGGCGATTCGAATAGTCGCCTTTGAACGGAAAATATTCGTCTTCATTACGATACCGCTTGTTTCCACGAGATTTCGAATGCAAATCAGAGATCTTAGCGTCTTCGAATATCCGATTTCTGAAATTTTTATCCGTTTAAATTTTTACGCGGATGTATTTGAGGCCCCGGGATATCGGGATGTGACATTTGCAACGCGCAACACCGATTAGTCGACGCCGTCCAACGTCGCTGTCCGGCGGACCGGTGTAAAATCGACTTTACGGCATTCTCGAGAATGACACGTGACGGCATGCCTCGGCGAGACGACGACTTTCCGTTTCGGTACGTCGTCCGCGCGAAGGTAGCGATCATTGGCGAGAGAGTCACCCTACGCGTTTTCGTATGCGATAAATCATCGCGTGCCTCCACGGTGCTCGCACAATGCCGTACTAATCTTCCATCACGCACGCACGATATAACTACGCCCGCATGGCGTCTTGTGATTTACCATCCTGCGGCTAACCTCCATTATGTATAGCGCACGGTGGAAACTGTTGAGAATACCGTGCACCTTGCACTCGGATACTTACGTACAGTGCGTTTGGAAAGTACACGGAGAGACCCGTCGATTTCGCGCCAGCGCCCGCTCGATCACGACCGATCCCGCGATTTCCTTCCGCCTTTTACGAAACGGCCGATCGGCGATAAATTGTTGCCCGACGATAGACCGTAGATTGAATATTAGTCCAACATATATCGCGAGTGTCTTTAACTATATCGACACTTAGAAATCTAAACAACTATTATATTTACGTTTTGATTTAATGATCGAGAGAGAGGGAGGGGGAGAGAAGAGGATATTTTATATAATCGGATTTTACGTAAATATGAAACACGTGTCCAACCCATCTTCAAACTTTAACACGACCTCCTTTGAACGTACACATTGATTATCGCATCCTGTAGTTTTTTACATTCATAATGCATCTTCATCGAAATGCAAAAAACTTAATTCACGTACGACAATAATGCAAAAAACTTAATTCAGGTACGCGTAACGCAAATTCCGATTTAAATATTCCCGGAGGGCATCAAGCGATTGCTTTGTCCGTCGACTGTTGTTGCACAGTCACGCGTACTTCCAGCTGCAGATTTCTCGCGTTTGTGTCTGGAAAGCCCTTGCAGCGCAGAAGTTGCATACACGCTCGTTATGCGGCGGGACGTCTAAAAAGTATTTCATTACCGAGATACACGCGTGTACGCGTCGTTACCGTAACGATAGTACGGGTTTCTTTATCAGCGTGCCGAGTCCTACGACTAGAAAACCCGGAGAGGAGAGAGAGCCGCGAGGTATCCGCAGAAATATGGGGGCAACGATATTCGTCTGTACATAACTCGCGGCAGATAGGAATAAGTCGCGGCAGTTAGTATCTCGAACGCTACGCGAAGAATAGAGCAATTAAGGACGTCCTTGTATACGCCAGCAGCCGTGCGAGTAGGAAATTACAACAATTAAGCGTCCATTCCGCAAAAGTTACGAGGTACTTGCAAATCGAGAGCTCGGATTTTAGCGCGCCGTCGAAAGTTCTGCGCAGCTGCTCGCATTAAAATTTCATACGAGAGACCACAGAGGTGTAGAGAGAAAGAGAGACAGAGAGGAGCTAGCAAAGTGTGAAATTAATGCATTGAAATGAAGCTGTATTTAAACAGTACGTTTAAATTGCTTGGCGTATATCGCAATTTTTAGGAAATCCGTTTGCGGAAACGGTTAACGCGAAGGAGAGATCTCACAAAAACTGTATCTGCGGTTCTATTTTCACCGCGACCAGGAAAATCGAAAGCCGAGCGCAGGTTGTATTAAAGCGAGATAAGGGGATTTATACACGTCGCGTCCGATACTAATAGGTCGTCGCCGTGCGTCGTCGTTAGTAGACCGGTGCGGTTAGAAGAATGGAGCAATAAAGGACTCGGACGTATACGCTCACGAGTCTGGCACCGAGTCTTTACGAGCGATTTTCACGGAGTAACGGTCGCCCGATAAAGAATTACGCCGGCGCGATCGAAGATTCTCTCGTGCTAATAGCGTACAAATCGGGCGACCGGTATTATTCACCGGTCGTCGCGACCGTATATGTATCGGCACATACCGTGCCGTCGATACTGCTGGATGCGTGGCCCTCCGGCCTCCATTCCCGAAGAGATTTGCGACGATTTGCGACGATCGACTCGCCGATCGCAAGAGCGCCTTTTAGGTTTTGCTCGCGACTCGTCGTATCGCGACTTCCGGAATTTTATTAGCCCCGACGAATCGGAGAATGAATAGAGACCGAGCGGTTTTCTCCGATCGTATATCTTTACGATTCCGCACAATCATAAAGATCACTGCGATCAAAATTAGCAATTAAAAAGAATTAAGATCAACTTGTTTTGTATATATAATTTTTCCCATTTAAAGTCAACCTCACGAAAGAATTTCAGATTTCTATAAAGGTATTCATAGACTGATTCATCGACTGATTTTATAATTAACATTATCGCAAATATATATATATATATATATATATATATGTACAAACTCGAGATGCTATACGGTCATTTCATTGGCTGAATATCATTTTAAGATCAGATTTAAAACGATTTTGGATATAAGATTGGATTATAAATTACTCTGTTTTCTAACAATTTTCATTTTATAAAGTTACACTGTTAAATTCATAGTGTCAAATTATACTCAATTTTTAAACATTTCTATAAGTCGCCACTACTCCTACTCAATATGTCGTTAATTTAAAAATGGTAGTTAAAAATAACAAAATATTATTTCAAGGTACTGATTTAAATTTCACCCTTTATATTTAATGATGTATGGAGTTACGTAACAGTTAATATCATGTATTCATTGATACACAATTTGTCGATCAAAAATCGATCACAGGTCGAGATTTCGGTTGTTGAACACAACGGGAAGCTGCAGGGACGAAACAAATTCCTGCTCTCGCAGAATGCTATTTATGGCTAACGAACAACCGGCGATATCCTTGCCAACGTATAATTTATATCAAAGATCCCTCGACTGTCCCTCGTGGCTGTTATTACGCGCATTAATGACAAGCCCGCTCGCGCGCGCGCGCGACTAGACTCTGACGAAATACACGGACGAAATATACGAACGGACACGTATACACGGCGTAGAAAAAATAAAGGATTAAATAATGGTGTGACATAACCGGCCGATGGCGGCGGGTGGATCTGTGCGATGATCCCACGGTTGATCCATCACGCCGCGCCGGACCAATCGACCAACCGACCGATCGACCGGCCGGTCAACCGACCGATCGACCGGTCGACCGACTGTAATGACGCAATCGAGCGAAAGGAACGCTGCTCTCTCAGGTCCGTTTTGATTTCATTAATGGATCGGGTGCGCACTAATGCGACTCTGTTTGCCGAGCACTCGGCTCGCATTAAGAGGACGCTCCGCCGCGCGCTGGACACACGCATCGTTTCGCGCTCGACGATGACACCGATATCTCCTGCCTCCTCTAGCCGCCGCTCTTCTCGCCTTTCTACCTATTCCTCCTCCACCTTATTATTGGTGGAGTTTTTTTCTCATTCTATGTATGCTCCTTTTTTTAATGTACTTATTTCAGCATCGCCAAGATTTCTTTCTCCGTGCAGATACGTTTGCGGTTCTTTAGGAGATGTTTATCTAGCATTCTTATCCTACCTTTCTACCCTATTTTAACTCATTTTAAATATTCGGTAATTTAAATACGTTATGGGACCACTCATCCTTCGTTTTACTTCCACTCGTCATAAACCTACAGCTTTCGGTCCCATATGTCTTTTTCTCTATGTAGCTTCTCGCAGTTTCCTCTTTCTTCATCGCTGTTCGCGACCTGTACCGCTGTTCTACTACGGTATCTCTCTCGTCAATCTCCCTCTCCCGGTGTCCTATTCACATCAGGAACTGCCAGACCACTGCGCGGCCTAGCAAGGAATTAACACTTCTAGCAACGCGCACGGAGTCGCCTCGTCGGATTTGCTTATGCTAATCGGGACGAGCGGTCGGTCTCGTACCGTCTCGCGCCACGTCGCCGACGCTTCAAATATATTAATTAACATCGTCATTAAGCGGCGCGGCCGCCAGTTTACTACATTTCCTCCTCGCGGCGCGGCGAAACGCGCGCGAGAACGCGTTTCTCCCTATTCTACCTTCTTCTTCCTTCCACTCTCCGTTTGTTCGTTCTACGAGCAGACCGAGAGGGCATCCTCCGGGCCGAGCTAGAGGCCTGTCACGCGTGTTTGCAGACGCATAATTCCATCCCGCGGCCGTAATTGCGGTCAGCACATTGTCGACCTGCCGTGTGGCATCGAGACACCGAGACATTTCGCGGGGACGTGCTACATCGGCCATCCGATTATGCTAATGCGATCGAGTAACGGGGAGACCCGGCAGCCCGACTTCCGTGTCAAGAATGCAGGTGTATTTGTAATCCAGGACCGCCTCCGTCCGCGTAATCGCGGACTCGATCGAAAGCCGGCCCGCGTTTAATCCGCCCGAATGAGCGACTTGTGACGATTCGACGAGTCGCGCGATAATATCGCCAATGGAAATTACGGTATACGAGTGTTTCACACTCGGTGCAGCCGTAATTAATGTACGACCGCGGTCGAATGGCTGTGCCGCTCCATTGCTAATCATTTTCACCGTTGTATCGAAAAGTCGCTCGTGGAAGGAAAATATGGCTCATCGCCACACACGTACACCAGTCCTTAACTCGATGTTCGATGCAATCGCATTGACGATACATGATCGTCCTAATTAGGCAGTAGGTAATTAGATTCTGTATACGGTAATTGGAGCTTGTACAGCGGACGACGAAAGGAGCAACGAGCTTAGAGATCTCGCGAAAGTAGATCCGGCGAAAAATCTCGAAATTTATTTTCTTTAATACATTTTCTATCTTTCTTTAACACACGAGTATATACTATAAAATAATTATACATACTTTTTCATAATGCAATTAAGAAATATTATTTAAAAAAAAAACTTTTATATCAAATAAAAAAATGTGTGCGAAAATTATAACAAATCTGTATGTGGAAAATGCGAGGAAGCGCGCGATTTTTTAAACGCAATGCGAATTCATACAAAGGACAACGGAGGCAACGTTATCAATCCAATGGACCGCCAGCCCCGAATTCCGTTCCACCATTGACCACCTCTTGCACCTTCACCGCTTTGTGCCCGCCGTTATTTACGACGCTCAAGCACGGCCGCGTAAATTATGGCGAGGCCGGCTTTCATAAATTCCAGGACGAGATATGGAGCGACAAATTCAACTCCCAGGACCCGGCGCCCTGGTCGCGGCGGGCGCAAGTTACACGCGTGGACGCGCATAAATACGTGTGCTCGCGCACGCGGGCTCTCTACGTCCAACATAGTGTGCGGACTACGACCGGGACTTCAGATTATCATTTGTATGCCGACTTCCTGCTGCGATAGACGCACTACCTGTCCGTGCGATGCCGATCCGGATGCGAATCTGTCCTGCCTAAGATGGATCCAGGAATGTTGGTTTTTAAGAATGGATTAAATAAACAATAGATTAAATGATAATCCACTGTCAAAGATGTCTAAACTGTCAAAGATGTTTAAACAAGCAGCAGATATGTCCAAATAATAAAAATACCGATGACAATTCCGAAATATGTCAACAAAAATTGTAATTTATTGACCGTGGCATTCATAATACAATATAAATAATTCTGGTACAATATTAAATAAATTTTGTTAAGAAACTACGACTACCTAATGTTGAAAGTAAAAAAAAAACAGACCCAACACACACACCTAAATCGATCGATGAAAGACAATAAAAACCAATAGAACGAGACCCGTAAGTGCATGCCGTACGGATTTCAGACTCCCGTAAAAATCAGAAATATCGACGAACACGAGGAGGATGGGTGGAGGAGGATGGACACGGATATAACGGAGAGGAAGGATTGAAGATGGGGAAAGGCCCGAACGACGTCGTAGAAAAAACCGCACGGAGATCCCAATCTCGCGTGGAAGCCTCTCGAGTAGTGAGTAAAAGGTGGCTAACATCTCGAACATCGTCCCTGTAATCTAATGAGCACCTGCTAGGAGTGCCGCCTACATATAGAGACAGACGCTTCTACGTAAAGTCGCATACGCGGTCCCAGGGCCGTACTCTATCCGCCTACCGGTGCTAACATTATTCGTTTCAGTCACTTTCGTCGAAATATGTTATTTGTATCGTGGAAAATCTTTTCCGCCGATCGTAAACCGCTTGGATCGCAATATTGTAACGAAGAAGGGTTTAACATTCTCGGACGTTTCATTGTCAAACGTTGCCTGACCAAATGACACAATATCGGTAAATGTAATGTAATGTAATGTGATCGGAAATACGATCCCCATAGAATTGTGACTGACGCAAAAAGATGCAAATAAACAATTTGCATAATTCGCATTCTTTTCCCGACAGCAATTATTATTGTACTTATTTTCCTGAACCTTTATATTAAATTTTCGCATTTCGTTGCATCTCGGTGTTCTCTCTCTCTCTCTCTCTCTCTCTCTCTCTCTCTCTCTCTCTCTTTCTTTTTTCCCGCGGATGGCGCAGGCGTTGAGGTAGCCAAAGGTATCGGGTCTCGCGGAAGACAAATAGCGAGCCGCGGCGAGAACGTTCTCCTTCGGCAGCGGCGCGCGCGTATATTCTCTCGTGCGAAATCTCTCAGATCGCTGATGGATAACTTCCAGCGGCGTAGACGCGGCGAACGGATCGAGAACTCGTGTCGTACGACGGTCCTGTACATACTCACCATCAAACAAACGGCCCACGTATAATCCGACACCCGCGGATAGGTATATACGAAAGTATGTACATTCGGATCCGAGAGAAAAAAAAGAAAAAAGAAGGGAAAGAAAGGGAGAGAGAAAGAAAGAGGCAGAGAGTGACGGGAGAAGAGGGGGCTATATGTTATAAGGGTACAGGTGCTGGTTTGTTCTCCCCTTCTCCGTCTCCACCTCCTCCTCTATGCCACGTTTTTCTCTCGTTTACCAACGTTGTCTAGAGACGCGCGGTTCCTCTTCGCTCTGTTCTCCATTCTCCTGCTCCTTTTTTTCATTCTCATTCTCCCTTCCCTTGCCCCGCGTTCTTGTATAACTTCTTTTCCTCCTCCTACCGTTTCTTTTTTTTTTTTCAACCGTGCCGTTCTCGTCACCGTCCGTGAGACGACGTTCGGAGACTTCGGAGCCACGAGAGAGGATCCGCTCGCGTATGCGTGAGGTCGCGCCGAGTGCGGGTGAAAGTCTAACCGCGGGTCATCCAGCCGCCCCCGTACCCCGCCGCTAATGTAGGTGCATCTATATCGCCGCGTGCGCGCACGATGGTCAGTCTAAACTATAAGCGCGCGCGTATCCTTCTCTCGCCAGAAAATGCCGTACACGCTCTCGTGTGCTACCATCGCGCCGAGCGACGCGATGAAGCGGCACGACTGGACGGCTATCCTATTATCTCTCGCGCAGCAGATTCGAAAGATGCGCCGCCGCCGATAAACCCCGACGGCGAGGTTCCCTTCCGCATGAGGAAGGCACCTCTCGCACCTCGAACGCCGAGCGAATCTTCCGCAGAAATGTTATTATGATATCGCGGGTAATAACGCGAGTGATAGACGCGTTAACGCGTGCTAAGTAGCGGTTGTTACGTCTCTCCGCGTTGAATCCGCGGGTTTCAGCAGCTCACGGATTGTGGCTTAATGTCTATTTAAGTATTAGATGCCGCTCGGACGCTATTTCTCGCACTCGACTTTCGTCTGCAATTCTTGTTTCCGAGAAGTTTCAATGTGGATTACAATTAATGAGTCTAATTGCCACAAAGATTTTACGCAATAAATATTACGCATCATAAACAATTACTCTAGAAACTTATCGATCCGATCTATTCAGGAATCGATTCGCCATTAATGAAGATATATCGTTACGGCAAATTTATCGAGACGTAACTGTAAACATGCGTTTCAAATTTTATCCATCGATTTCGACGTTAATTTTACATCCTTTGATATCTCTTTTCGCAATGATGCGTCATATAGTTGAACGCTCCTGACATTTTCTGCCAGTGAGCATCAGCGAGTCGCAGCACACGGATCGTGCCTTCTGCTCTGAAAATTACGCGATCGGACGATCGTTAGAGACTGGCGAGCCTCGGTGAAAGCGTCGGCTGAAACATTGTCACGAGGCGTAGGTCGCGGGGTTAGACGATACGCGCGATTTCGCTTCGTCCACGACCGCGGGGCGAGTAAAGTGTGACTCCCTCCCGCCGGAAGAGATGTTCGCCGCTTCGGACGCGCCTTTCCCCGTACCGTAACGTCGTCGTCGGGTTACGTGACACGGGATATCGTGCGTATGCCGTAATCACGTTTGATTGATTGCCTGCTGATTAATTGGCGTCTCAATGATAACCATTATTGGGCGGAACACCGATCGATGTTACGTAACTTTGATACACGATCGAAATAGAACTAATGTTGCAAACATCTGTAACTACATTTTACAGCGGAGTATGCAATACTGATCATCTTACGAGTCAAGTTCTCTCATCTTCAAATAATGTTTAATAATAATTTTCAGAAACTTTACTAGACTAAAACATCATCAGAAAGTGAGAGAAATTATATCGTGCTTAAAAATCATAGATTTACTCCACCTTTGCCCTAAATCCTTCGCTTTCATCTTTCTTTCGCAATATTCTTATGTCTTCTAAGCTGTTTTATACGAAATGAAATATGCCTGGTACGTTGCCTAGTTTGAATGAAAATAGAAATGAGAAAGTATACGCCTTTCTCATCATAATTCCTTATTTGAGATACCACTTCCTACAGAATATAAGCCCCTATAGCGGGGAATTGAATTTCGAAGGTATCGAATAATGGACTCCTACAAGCGAGCAATTGTGTGCAGCGGAGACAGTGCTTTCACGGAGCGTTGCGCTTTGGTCGCGCGTAACTCGCCTCATTCGCCGCTAGTCACGCGTCGCATGCCTGGCGTTAACTCGCCTCTCAGAGTTGCGCTTACTCGAACGTGTCCGTAATACCACGCGGATGGGACAAGCGGCAACGGGAGAAGGAGGAGGTGGAGGAGAAGAAGGAGGTGGAGGAGGAGGGGAGGAATACGCAATGAAATATACTTTTTAGTGTTCGGCCGCCGGTCGCATGCCGCTGCGTCTCGGTGACCGCCGCTCTCGCTTGGCGGCGATGAGCGTGCAATTATCTCACTAACATTAATACGGCGAACGCGCGGTATCAGCGGCGAGTCATTACTCCGTCTAACCTAATTAGCAATTCCTCGACCGCTAATTATTATTAATAGCTGGGCATACCAATACGCGCGATTAATCGCGAACGATAGGGCCGTACGTCGAAGGCCGCGCCCGTTTGTTGCTCGGGTCGGAGGCAAAGCAAATAACCGAACGCCAAGTAATGACCATTAGGCGAACAATCGACGCGCTTAATGGCCGATGCAGCGTTTTACTTAAATTCCACGAGAGATCGGCGAACCCCCTGACGTAATTACCCGCCGTGGTGTGCCTTCCGAGGTTACGGTTAAAGTCAGCCAAGTGGACGAGTAGTATCGAATCGCGAAGGGATACGAGGGAAACGAGAGGAGAGCCAGGGAGATCGGGGAAGATGGTTACTTCTATAAGAAAGGAGGGCCTCCTGATTTATACCGTGTGCTTTATGAGCGGCCTGCCTCTCACGGTCGCGGTTTAAGTTTTGTCCGTCTCGGATCGGCACGCCAAATGGCGGAGATGCATATGGAGAGTGACGCCGAGGGTGGCAGCAGGGCGCAACAGGATTACGCGAATAACGAAAATGATGAACACTTTGTTCGCCTGTCTTATTTCTCTTTCCGTCCGAACAACGCTCTTGTGTACACACATTTATTTAAGCTTCACAGCTTGATCGGATTATTTTCACTCGAGCAAGATGGGATTCGTGATTTGAAGATAATCTAGTTCGAGAGAAGATAATTCTTCGTTTCTATACTGGCGGGTCAAGAAGTTAATTGTAACTCGAACTAAGCGGAACTCACGTCACTTATTCAGTTTTATGTATATCGTATAACAAACGATTTAGAGACCGCACGACAACGTAATCGCTTTCGAGGGCGGCTTGGGGAGAATGTCGCGCGAGTCGCGAAATAAATCCCATCAGACTCCGCGACGATTTTTCGCGAACTACGAGCAGGTATGTTGATTGCGAGCAACGATGCGCATAGAGACGCGTAGATGCGCCGCCGCTCGCATAGCTGTAGCCGGAGCAGCGCAGCAATGCGCCACTATAATGCCGCGCGGCGCAGCGCGCTTGAGCGACATCGGTTAAACGATGCTCCCGGGTGAACAGGACATCGAGGGATCGCCGGGCCCCGTTTGCCGAGAGGAGAGAGAGATAAGCCGCGGACACGTGGGAAAATTACTGCGCGGCCACTCCGCCGATTCCTTATAGACCCCGGTCGTCCATTGTGACTTCAAGATCGCATACCACTATTGATTTATTCTAAATCGCCTTCCGCCACGGTACGCTTCGCGCCGGGTACGCGCCAGTTATTTAAGATCGGCCGGTACGTGGAAAAAATAACCGGGAAATATAGCGTTCCGATGAGCGAGAGATAATTAAAACGATTGGAGAGAGATTGGAGGATAAGAGGGGAGGACGGATGAGAGAGAGCTTACCCCCTTGCGTGCCACGCAACCCTCGAGTTCGTTATTCAGATATGTATCTACAATACTGTTGAATCTCGTGAAACTGTATTGTGATTCTCGCCAGATTATTGATTCAAGTAGTCGTTTTATCGCCGGTAACGTCGAAATTCTCATTACTTCTAAGCAGGTGGATATTTTTCTTTGACGCTGATAGGCAGTCGCTATTTTCGATTTAAAAAATTTGCATTTTTTGCAAAATTGTATCGTTAATAACATTAACGGTGCATATAAATAAAATGTGGTGTTATTTCCTTATCTTTCTAACCCTCTCTCACCCTTTATTTTCTCATACATCTCGCGTTTTCTCCGACGGTAGAAATGGTAGATCATTTTTCTGGCTGGTTTATGAGCGAATTCCATATCCTTCGTTCACATAGAGCCGCCATACGATTCTCTCGATTTCAACGACGGAATGGCAGAAACGATGACAGCGGCGGCAATAGCGGTGGCGATAGCAGGAGCAGCAATCGCGGCAGCTGACCGCCCGCGAGGACAAACGTAGAAGAAGATCGGAGCGAAGAACGGAGAAGGAGGCGGATATTCACGACGCACGAAAACGAATGTTCAGAACGCGCACGGGCGAAAAACTGGTCGTGCCACCTACACGTACGATACGGGGTCGCGCAGCGAGGTCAAAGGTCGGGCCCCCACAGGGCAGTAAACGCAATTTTTGCATGGCGACCGAATGCCAATGAAAACCGGGTTATTAATAAATCGACGTAATCGCCGCGGTCGTCGCAGTCTTCGCCGGCCGCCGCAGCCGCTACGCCGCACGCGCGCGCGCGCGCGCAGCGAAGGGCGCTACAGGGCGAAGACCCCCGAACGAGTGCGGCTATTCTTGAGCTTTTATAACGCCCCTGGTGGGAGGAATAAATTAAAAATAAAATAAACAGGGAAGAAGGTCAAGCGTCGCGACATTGCATTAATAAACTCCCCGGGTATCGCGCTTAAGAGGTCCACGGATTCTTCGTTTCTCTCTTTTTCTCTTAGTCTCTACTTCTCCGTCGCCCTCTTTCGCTCTGCCTTCCTTATCTTCTTTCTCCCGTCTGTCCATCGCCGTCCTTCTCGATTTACCACCGCGCGATATTCTTTCGCCAGCGATATCCCTTCGCCTTTCGACCGTGGCAAGCGCTTAATTCCGTGAAGTCTTAACTTTCGGATTAAAAGAAGAGTTAGGAATCAGTTTTTTGTAAATACGAAAATATTTGCTGAGTACATTGTACGCGGGATAGCATCCCTTTCACAATATGGTCAACAACTCTTCCACCGGTTAATCCTGCATGTTTGTAACGTATTTGTAATCGTCTTATTACACAAAAGAAATCTGTGTGTTGAGAAAAAGGAAAAAAGAATATACAATGTAGAAATATGTATAGGTATACACATCACATAATACATTACAATGAGTAATAATAGCAATGTAGTAAATGTTGCGCTCTCTCTGCTGTATAACATTCACACGATAGCAATAATCTTAATGTCATTTTCAAATTTTGTATAAATTAATTTCTCGGTAAAGCGGGAAGAAAAGCGGAAACCGATGAGAGACGCCCGTGCGCCTATGTCCTCTGCTCCCTGGAAACATGCCTCGGTGCCGTGGCTTACCGCGAAGGAACAGTATCCTGGATACCCTGGCATCTAGATACTTCCTCGGCCAGCTTGAGTCCGGTATCGGAGCGTAGATCGGAATTCAGGTACACGGTAGCGCTACCTCGAGGCGCACACAGCTCGTGAACACACCACCTTCGTCCGTCGTGCGGGCAGGGAAAAAGCCACATAAAGGACGAAGGCAAGAAGTAGGAAAGACGCGGAGACGGGGCGAGAGAGACGGCTGGATGGACCGAGCGAGCGGAAACGAGGTGGGAACCTCGCGGCGCGAGAGAGACGCAGGGAGGAGTCAACTTGCGAGAACGGCCGGGCCCGCGCGCGGCGACTTCAGCCCCGCCGCCGGCTCTGGCCGTCCGGTGATCTACCGTGCCGAGCCAAGCCCCTCATTAACGCCTTTGCTAAGAAATTACACGCAGTCGGTGGCAAACAAGAGCAAGAAGGTGTCGGCCGCGCTCGTTCCGATACACGAGACTACCCAGCGCTCTTGTCCACCGCCTCGCCTCGCCGCTTCCGTCCCGTTCTCGCGCGTAGCCCCGGCTCTCCTGCCCTGTCGCGCGAAGCGTGCGAACCTCTGCAGCCAATTCGATTGAGATTCTGGTTCAGATAGCACGCGCCCTCGTCGTACGCGCCCGAGAGCCTCTGCCTCGAGATCGCGCGAGATCCGAGCGCGGTTTAAGCCAACAGTGCCAATTTTTGCCGTTTTTATTCGCTTGCGAGGATTAAATCAAAGTATTTTAGTTATTTAAAATGTATATGTGTTAATCGCAGGTTCAGATTAAGATTTCAAAAATTTTTAAGTTTATAAGACTTCTATTTTTGGTCTAAATTTTTACAGAAGAATAATTGCAACGTCTTCGTAAAATTTATTAAAAACAATAGACTATATCGATGCTATATAATATTTTTATATTAAATGTAGGTTCCATAGACATACGTCTATGGTAGGTTCATAAGAATTATAATGCAATACAATTGTTTCCGCTAATACAACTATTTCTTTTGAGAAACTTTTGCTTATTTAACTTTATACTTTGTCACGATCGCACGTTCAATCATCTGAAAAAATGAAACAGCAGTGAGATTCGTCTATCGTGCGATCAGAAGACAGGTTTTCTCCTCTCGTTAAACTAGGCAACACCCAGAAACGTCTCTTGGCCGATCCCGCTCGTATGAGCCAAGCGCTCGGAATACGCTCCACGCATCGCCAATCGTGAGACCAAAAAGTCATGAACTCGATCGTTGTACATGGCGAGACGCGCGTCGGCCGAATTCCTGTAGGGTCGTCCTGCCTGCTCTTCCCCCCGCGACCTCCTATCCTCCGCGCTGATGCCTGGTGCCCGCGGTCGGTGTTACGATCGAAATGACTGACGTACTGACGGGAAACATTACGGCCCCCCGCTGTCGAATGTCGTCGGCCGGATCGGCCGAGTGACCGATGTGGGTGAATCTTTTTCAACTCCGACGAACGGCCGTGAGAGATGGATAAAGGGTCGGGAAGAGAGTCGAATAGAGTTCCTTGAAAATCAGGAAGTGCGGGTAAATACAGATATGCAGATGAATTCGTTCAGTATCATGAACCGGGAATGATCATTTCTTCTAACGTCACGTCACGCACAGATACCTCCGATACGATTAATTCACATGGAGAAGCGCGATCTCTCTCTCTCGCTGTTATCGATCTATACGAAGTAAAGTAACGTTCCTGAGAAACAAAGTATATGAAATGATATCAAGCTCCCAGAATAAGTTACGTATACAGCGATACATTTGAAATTACTTCCGCAACATTTGAACCCTGGCAATCCGTGCGAAATTCACGGGCATTCTCGACAATAAGTAACGGTTGTTACGGGCTAACGGTCGAACGTCAACGAGCAAACAGTGTAGAGCCGGCCGACGTCGTCTAGGCTGAGGGCCGATCAAAATTTTCACTCGGGCGATGCGCATAACTCGGTTGAGTTGTTGCATCCACCTACCCTGTCCGAGATGCCCATCATCGCGGCGCGGTGCCGGCCCGCGGTGCACCTGGGATGACGGCTCTCTGCAAGATTGTGGATCCGTTAAACCAGGCGGAGAGAGAAACTGCGGCCGCGGCGAAGAGACGTCCGAGCCGCGGCCAGAAAGGTACACAGTTGAATCGAGCCGCGCGCGCGTGCGAGAGCGCGCTTATACGTGACTTCCGCTTCGTATCGAGAGTAACGTCGACGAGTCGAAAGTTTCGAAGGGGGTTTCGCGATGGATACGGATGAAGAGGGGAAAAGGGGGCAGAGAGGATCGGCCGTGTCGTGTCTCCGTTTCCTCTACGCGCGCCGCGATTTCTCGTTACATTGCCGCGAAGGGGAGCACGCGCGTCTCACGAACATGAGGCGCGACCGTGTAGGCGTGTAGAGAAGTAAGAGAATGTCTTCCCGTGTCTGCCAGATGTCTAAACGTTGATAAGCCTCGGCGAGCGGCTAATAGCCGTTTAATAAGATTACGTCTCCGGGCGGACGGACTTGACGTGGCCGGAACACGGCTCTCTCTCTCTCTCTCTCTCTCTCTCTCTCTCTCTCTCTCTCTCTCGGGCCGGGCCCGTTTGCGTTCTTACGGCCCGGTTTTATGGTCTCGCGGGTACATACATAGATTACAGCTATACACGACGGCCGTGTTGCGACGTGGTTACATACGCGAGCGCTAATGCGATCGTGTCACGGCTCAACTCCGTTTTTCGTCGAGCGAACGAGCTTTCGGAGCCGAAAGCTCAACAAAAGCATCGCCGCGCGGTATGCGTGCCATGTATTTTTTTCTAGGATAATCTGACAATAGCCGAAGAGCGTAATATTATCAATATCGAGGACGGATATCGCGCGATGCGATCGTGTAACCCGTTTCCCGACGATAATCGCTCGCGCACGATGTTCGTGGCTAAACAGTCGGGCTTTTTGCGTCCGGGTAATTCCTATATAACATTGTTTATAGGGGTTCGAATAATAATTACAAAACACAACGTTGTTGTAACGCCCCCGATATTGTACATCGTGTGCTTGCTTGTAAGCTTCGATAAATGTCGTGTCGCTATATCGGACGTCGTTATGTCGCACGACCGGTTCTACGCGCGATATCGCGTAATTTATTGATGCATAACTCACTGTATTTTATTAGGTCAATTTAGCAATATAAGTAATTAGCAGCATAAATAATATCTCCGATGTCGAGATGCTTTAAATAAGTATACTCTTTTCCCACACGCGCTGTCGTAAACCTGTAATTTTATACGTGAAAATACGATTAGAACTGAGCAAAAATTACTTAATAGCTCGTTCAATGTGATTAAAAAATATTAATATTGCGGCACAACGTAATCTAACTCTAAAACGTTGTCATTAAGATGTATTATATATCATCTTAACAAGATTATTCTATCTGATACCTGCAAATGTACGATATAAAACGTATGTTTCTCTAAAACCATGTAATAAACATATACCACTCTAAAAATGCGAAAAAAAGTTACAATAATTATACAAAATCGTGAGAAACATGGATGGTAACGTATAAGAAATATTATAGAAAAAAGATGTCAAGCATTTTGCGATGGCTGTTGACCTATGACGATTTCAGAGAATGTATACGAAAACGGGATGCATCAGTAGGACCCAGCAGTGATCATTTGCATCTTTATTTCCAATCGTGAGCGGTTTCACGGGCAATATCGCGAAATTTATCGGGGTGCGGTTTGCGATGATATTTTACACAACAAGACCGGCGTGTGTGCGGGGCACACACCGCGGGGCCCACCCATGGCGGGGCCCCAGCGCCACCCCATACGTTTGGTACCGCAGGAGGAAGGGGTGGCCCAACCGACCGGGAGGCGGAGGGAAACGCCGTATAACCTCGCTATTATTTTGGTATTTATACCAGTGCGCCCGCTGCTCTCACCCACCTAAATCTTCTTAATACGCGGCGGTTAGTGCACTTTATTAAACTCGCCGTGCTGGTACGCGCGCCCTCGCCCCCTCTCTCGTCGTCCCTTTTCCCTTCCGCAGCTTCCACCTTCGCCACGAAGGAAGAGGGAGGGAATGCAATTCACCGCGGGACACCGAATCATCGGCACACTGCACGCTTTTTTGCATTTAAATTCAATGAAAGCTCGCCCGGCTTGCGCAATTTTTTTACCCTTTCTCGGCACTTGTTCTGACTAATTAAGTGCCTTTTAATTTTTCTCTCTCAAAATGTGATTTATAACTTACACACGTGGCTGTAATTATATCGCGGCAATATTATGTCAACTATGGAAATAATTTATAAGTCTTACAGTGTGAATGGTGTTATTAATCGAGTCGTATTATAATCTGTAATATAATTATTTAAAATTATTGTCATAAAATTAGCTGTTTGAATTAATCGTTTTAAATTGTCACATAATAATTTTTCTATTCATGTCAATTGTAAAACTAATAAAAGAACTATTCGAACACTAATAAAATAGCTACAAAAGTTTTTACGTCGGATTTTAATTAAACTAAATTACATTGTACCATCATAATTCCAAATAAAAAGGCAATTCTCTCTCAAATTATTCATTTAGAACAGGTATTTGCTTCGACCGAGATATCTTCCCCGAATTAAATCTGCTCTCGAGGTCGAAGTTCTGCGTGCTCCTGAGATTTTTCGAGTCACCTCAACGAAGAGTCGTCTCATTTGCATACGTGACCTGACCCGAAGTCACCCAAAAGAACGAAAGCGGTCGAGGCGGCTTTATAAGACAGTCGAGGGAAGAAGGACGTATCTTCCTGCCCGTCTCCCCTCTGATTCAATGTCCGACTGCGTCGTAGTCTGGTACACGTATAGGTGATTGCCATCCGAAATTTATATTCTCGCAAATTCCACGGAATCGTCGGCCGGTCGGTTCCCCCCGGCCCGGGTACGTTCGACAAAACGGTCGCGGGCCAGCAGATTTATATAAAACTGTAATGCGGCATTGCGCGTGTAACGAGCAAAACCATAAGCTCTGCCTACCACGAGCGAGGTCGACGTTAAAGGGGGATTTTTATAGCGTCGGCAGCGTTCGGGGATCGTTATACTTGCCGGGATTTATAGATTTTGCCCGGCTCTCTCTCCGAGGCCGAACGCGCCCGGTAGTTTAGGACGCTTTTAGGACGCCACGAGTAACGATCCTTTAAAATCCATCGTTTAACGACCGTTTTAAATTCGTGCATGCGCACGCTGCCCGATACCTTCTTGCAAAATGTGTTTGCTTATCGGGGCTTTGGCGGCTGGCACGACGAGACTCATCGTCGGTTATATTGATGTCGAGAAAATACAGTTTATTAACACAATGAGTTTGGCAAACAGACGTGATTATGTTAATAAATAATTAATTCAAAATGCCTATACAAATTATATACAAATCTTAATAGATGTCTCTTGAATGATCAAATGTCTGGCTATTGTACGGTTATATTTATTTATTGTAAAAATGAATATACATTATAATTTCATTAAACGACAAAATAAAATATTTTTGAAAACTGTTTTAATTAATTTTTAACTTTGCTAGTTACGCTTACAAATAATAATTATTAAATTTAAAAAAATTATAAATCTTGCTTATATGAAATAAAAAAAAATATTTTTAATGGAGATGTCATGAATATGTGTGTATAATGAAATATGCCAATAAAAAAATTGTATCTTAATAATATTTAGTAATTAAATATCCCTTTCGATATGACGAGCTAATTAGTTATATGCATTTATCTACGCGTGTGGGTATAAATGTGCAATTCGCCGCAATTCACGAAATTCTCGCGTATTCTCAGGATGATCATTTGACGATCGAATCACGCGGAACGAGCGCTTCGTTATTTCCTGCGATCATTTTCCTCGATCGATGAATATCGAAACGACGAGCAGGAACTCCTCGTGGAGGGATGCCCCAAGGAAGGGGTAGGCCAACCAGCTAGCCGGTTACAGGAAGAGAGCTCCGTCTCGAATAGAAGGAATAGGTAAGGCCACGTACGTGGAAGTCGAGTCAAGGCGGGTCGAGTAAGCACGAACGAGCGAAAGACAGCGTCGTAATCACATTACCGCGATTTTTTCGCGGCGACCGGCTATTAATTCCGCGGATGTACATGTATGCGCGCCGCGCCGAAGAAGAGAAGGCAAAAAAGAGGAAGAAGAGAAGCACAAGAAGAAGGAGAACGTAGGATAAGAACCCAGAGGAACAGGGAGAAGGAGGAAAAGGGAAAGAAAGGTGTAAAGGGGACGGGGGAAGCGAAAGAGGACGGAGGGCGAAGAGAGTTGGTGAGAAGAAGACGAAGGAGGAAGAGAAGGAGGAGGAGAAGGAGGAGGAGGCGAAGACGAAGACGAAGACCTGCCGGGTATAGGCCTGGGACTCCACCTAAGCATCTGCGAGCGCGGCCCCTAAGCATCGGTGTGCGGGTGTGGCGAATACGTGCCGGGGTCGACGGGTCGGACCCCGATGGACCCTTGGACCTCTTGGAACCTAGATCTTCGTGCCCGTGAACGCACGCAGTGCCGTACACGGACGCATACAGGCGCGCGCCGTATTCCTCGCGTCTACATGCACGCGTCCGTATACACGTGTGCGTATGCGCGTACACGTGTGTGTATATGCGCGCGCGCGCAAAGAAGTACGGACCGTGCAGCGAGCGGAGCGGACGGGCCGAGCACACGCACGCCCGAGCGGGTGGAGGATGAGCGCGAATAGGCATAGGCGTGGGAGAGTTCATTCAGCGGAGATACTATCGCCGATTTTATTTCTAGGCGGATATATCCGTGCCCGTTAACCGACGCGGAGGGTGGGTGGCGGATTGGGGGACAGCGGGGGACGACGGCCAAACGGAACGCTCGTAAAGGATGTGCGCGCGCGATGCATCGCGGCACCAGCGCGCCGCGCATTGGCCGCAGGATTTAAATTAGAGAGATAATTTTCTATTAGTTGCGCGTGTGATAAACGCGCCGTTGTTGTTTCTTTCGACGGCGTGATACCGCGCCGCTCTCTCGGTCCTTTTTACGGCCGTACCGAATGCCCGAGGGTCACTACGTCGATCCGTGGGCGAAGGATTAAATTCTTCCCCGCAGTTGGTGCGACCGACGATTAGACACCTGTTGTAAACAATCACCTATAATTCAGTGCGATTATGTGTACCTTGTTAACTGTAAATTTACTATAACTAAAAACACAAGGTTCTAATACTTTTTATACCTCGTTAAATATAGCGCTTTAAGTGTCAGATATATATTTTTAGAAATTATAAAATGCATTTCTGAAAAAGAGGTGTATTATAATAATGAACTGGGAGCCGTGTAGAAATTTATTTCTTTTTTGGATCAAAACTATTTTTAACTCCGTTCAAATGTTCATTTGGCTGAACTTGAAATCAATTTATTGTTAGATAGCTGCAGTAATCATAATACGAATCATAAAGTCATCTGCCTTCCTATAAATACAGAATAACGTAAAATGACGTCAGCGGCAACTAACTATAAATTTTAAAATAATGCAAAATTGCGTCAGCGGCTGCGAATACGTTAAGTTACTCCATTAACTTTAGATTCAGTTATAATTAAATCATAATATATAGAGACACTTATTTTAAATTTTGGATAAATTAATTGAATCATCGACATTAAATCATAGAAAAGTAGATTATTTTATATATAATTGCGCCCTTGAATATATATATATAAACTTATATAATTTTACACGCAATACATAAAGTGATATCTATAATTAATCTTACTAAAAAAATGCAAGAGAATTGTTTGCACATCCAATATGGCATTACATGTATACGCCCCTATCAACTTTTAATAAATTCTAGACCGTACAGCGAGAACGTATTAAATTAAATCTAACTTAAGAGATAAATAAATTACGGAAAATTTTAACAAATAATATCTACTAATTTTTCAATGTTATTGGAAACCACCCGAGTATCTCTCCCGCTTCATATGAAAATTTTCCCTTTTTCGTGGCGGAAGAAATCGTGACTCGGGTGTAAATCGGAGTAACTATCATCGCGCTATTCAATACTGAAAAAAAAACTCGGCACGCTCTTGCCACTCGTGCGAAAGTGTAGTCTCACATGTTACGCAATAATATGCAATAGAATATCCCTTTCAGAATCAAATGCGTTTCACGAAGCCCTGATTTACATCGCTCGCGGGATCGATCATCGAGCGCGTCAATAATCGATAATACGTAACCGCGGTACCGTTGTGCCGTGGAAACAAAATAACCCGCAGCGGCATCGTCATCGTCGATGCGACGTAGAGAAAACGAGGAAAGCGGAGAGGCGCGACGAGGAAGAGAAAGAGGAGAAACGGCGAAACGCGAGCCTGCATTGCCGGCAATGCCAGCATTGCGTTCGCGGCGCATCAATCCGCACGATTCCACCTAAATTATGCGTAGGTACGCGAGAACGCGGCGCGGCGGATCATCTATTGTCCGCGCAAGTCTCACGGGGCACGCCGCGCTTTTCGCAGCCGGACGAAACATTCGCCGCCGCGCGCGCGGTGGTTTCTCGCGCGACCGGCGCCCTTACGTCTCGGACTCTTAATAGTATTGGAATTGCTAGTTAGACGCATAATCGAGTTACGACTTTTACCGCGAGTGATGAAGGTGGATGGTCCATGGGGTCCGCGGCGTTCGCATCCCGATCATGCGAGCGCTTGCCGACTAATGAAAACGAAACCCCCTGCGAGATGCCCCTGGAAACGTTCCTTTCCGGGGGAAAGATGCGGGCTCCATCACTTCATCCCGTTCCCTTCCAACGCCGCCGCTTCGTTTCCTCACGGACGGCTACTGTGAGAAGCTATTCGTTCTTCCCTGCAATTTTCCGCCTGCCACTTTCGCGCAGCGCAGCGGCATTTCGCCCGCGTTACGCGTTAATCGATTGATCGAGCTATGCTAATTCAAGGCTTAATTCTAAAAACAAATATCTCCTCTGCAAAAAATGAATAACAGAAGATATCAAGTATCATTAATCTTAATTGAGAATTTTAAGTATTAAAGCCTATTGATATCTAATTCATAGATTACTATATAGCAACATTTAGAGAGCAGATGTGAAGGCAAAACATTCGGTAATTAAATCAAAGAAAATCGAAGATCTTATCTGCGTGAATAGGAATAGAAGATTAACATAATATACGTTTTTTTTACATCCTCTTCCTTCCTCAATTATTATCTAATTTTACCGAATGCATTGTCGAAAAAGGGATTCAACGTTCGTACGTAAAAGTGCACCCGTCAACGGCACGATACCGATTCGTTAGAATATAAGCATGTAAGTCGATCTTTAACCTCCGCAAGAATCATGGCACGTCCGTGGAGCGATATGACGGCGAAGGTATCGCGCGACTCTTTGTGGCGGCTCCACGGAACGCGTCCGTTCTTCTCGCGCGCCACTCCAGAAAGGAAAAAAAGACCGACGAACGACACCGATCGTAGTCGAGCATTGGACAATGCTTCATTAGAGCATTGTCGGTGCACAATATCACACAATTAGCCCGCTCGGCCGTTCCAAGCTTTTAAAAGGTCTCGCACGGCGATCCTACCATCGGGCATCACTACCACGATCAGACGATCAGGCATCGATCGGTGCGATCCCCTCGATCGGCCGGTTACGTGGCGGCATTATGTGCCGGGCATAATGCTCTTCTTTATGCCCGTACCTCTTACCGCTAAAACGTCCGTGGCGTCTCTCGAGCGTTAGCTCACGCGCGAGGTTACAGCTGCGTTTTAAATCTAAAATATCATAACGTAAAATTATATCGATCCTTTATCCGCTGTAACATTTTCGAAGAAACAATTCGACCTATGATGCATCGACGGATAAAGCGTAGAATCTATTTACGAATTTTAATATTAAATGTTTATATCTTGTTTAATTCAACGTATTTACAGCCTCGTACCATGTATGTACATTATACTTGTGTCTAATACGTGTCCGAAAGGATTGAAGTTGTATATAATTTTACGCGATTGAATACTCGGGAAATTTTTTCAATTTCGTTTCAAGCAGCTTGTTTCATCGTACGCGCGTCATGCAAAATTAGGAGTAACGTCAATTCGTCACGGCGATTGGAGAGTCCCGCTTCCTCATTATCAGCTTCCACAAAGTCGGTGAACGCGCGCGGCGCGAACTTTTACAGCGAGGAGTCGTGCGAACGGGCCGATTTTGATCTCAAACCGAACGAAGTTGCGATCCTTCGTCCGCTGCAACGTTCAACATGTGTGAGACGTGTGGAGACTTTTGATAGCGCGAGGAATCCTCGCGGAATCGTCCCGTTAGCGTGCGACGCGCCTTAGATATATCTACGCGCCGTGCCGCGTCGTCGGCGACCGATAGCCAATCGTGTAATAACTTTCGCGTAATTAGGGAACGGCACGAAGCGTGCATTAATCACTATCGAATTGATTTGTTACCACGTTAAAAGGTGACTTTCGTGGGAGAAAGGTGGATGGCCCGCGCGATGCAAACGATAGGTGCCGGGGAGGAAAGGGGGAGAGGGGGTCCTCTTGGATGCGCGAGGATCAAGGATGGACGAGGAGACGACGCGCTCGCGCGCGAAAGCTCGCGCGTGTACGTAAGAGAAACGATGCAGCGATGGAGAAACAGAATCACAAAATTATTAGGAGAGTCGTATATGTTCATATCTTCGATGTAATAAACCAATTCTCTGCCTTTCTTCGCCGCTTCTCCACCTACTTATTCAACCTCTCATTCCGGGAAGATCGTCCAACCGGGTAGCGAGCAACCCTTCCCTAATTGGACCGCATTCCACTCCACGTGGAGGCCCTCGTACTACGTATGCATGTATGCTTTACCGGAATTTTCATTAGCGCGGCACTCCGTCGTGACGGAAGGTCCTCGATACGTGTGTACCTACGCCGGCAACACCGATACACGCCGGCGTGGCCGTGACCGTAAGTTATACTCGGGGAAGACGAAGAATCCGAGTGAATTACTATCGCGGCGAGAGGGTTGTGCAGCGGGGAGTTCCGCGATGACCGCTTCCCACTGTCTTTGATGAGCGTTGGCGAATATATAGCAGCGAGAGTATTACGAGCCTTTGATCTCCTCGTGCGGGATGCATTAGCACGCGCGCGGATAGCCAGATAATTTATAGAAGTCTACACTGGGAAACCGGCTAATCATTTCCATAATAAACCTCCAATTACGTCGGTACTTTCGTAATCGTGGCGTAAACTTATCTGTGAATCCGCTTATTCTAAATATTAAGGACGGTGGATCTCGCATCTTGCGAGACCGTTTTACTTCCTGTTCCGCGATTCGCAGCCTCGCTCACTCTCGCGTATTATACGTTCCTTTGAAAGCGATCGACACGAAGAAAGGAAGACGTCAACGGGGTCGACGGGTATGCACGATGATGATGATCCAACGAGATCGGAAGCGGGGTAGAGTTCCTTGAAGCTATTAACGCGAACCGTGATTCATGATGGTGGAGTCATCGCGTAGAGGAGAGGTCGCGGCAGCCCGGGACCCGCCGTACTCGAAAGCTTTTAAACGATCACGGGGGAAAGGAGGAGACGCGGTGAACCTGTCCGTCACGTGGCCGGAGAGATGAGCAGCACCCACTTCTTCAGAACTGTTCTTCGGGGCACGCCGCGGCGGACCCCGGTGGGAGGTGAGAGGTTAGACAAACACGGGGCCTTATCTGATGGCCCGTCAGCGCGCTCTCCGGCCCTTCTACGGCCCATTCTGGTCTACCCCCGCAATGCGCCGCCGCGCTGCAAAGAGGTAGACAAAAAAGTGGTGCCGTCGAGAGCGACGCTCTCGGCGCCGTATCCTTTTCGTTTTGATAGATTCAATTTCGTGTTGATGTCTCTCGCCCACTCGGGTCGGCCGCTTCGAAAAATCTCTACATCCCTTTCATGGAGATGAATTACTCGGCGCGAAACTGTCGAGCGAGAGCGCGTGATATAGCTGTTACACAAAAATTCGTAAGAGTGTTACCTCTATATATTATACACATATATATTGAATACAGAAATGATATAATTAATAAAAGGAACGTGGCATAATTGTATCCGGCTTTCAACGCAATTCTTGTTACAGGGCGGGTACATATAATACCTACATCTCGTTAATAGTATTATAAGTTCTCAAGATTGATGAAACACGTTCGATAAATATCAGCAAACTTGTAAAGATAACAGTTATCCGTGTAGTCTTAATATCCGTAGGATCGACTTGAAATTTATAATGTTTGCATCTCTCTTTGACCCTTATGCACACTTACATTATCGGGAGTAAATAATTTGTTCGTACGACGTCGACGCGCGCGCTGCATCGGGCATAATTTCCAGTAAATGTATGCACTACAGGAGAGATATGGAGAGGAGAGGCCCCGGTACAAAGTTATGTAAGGTCAAAGAGTAAAAACGATATCTCATCCGTTTTAATAGAGTTGGTCTCGCATGCGTTTTAAGAGGCGCGCGAGGGACCGGAGATCTGGACCGCTCAAAGAGGAATTTGTGGCTGCTCGTGAGAGCACGTTGTGCCTCGCGCGATAAAGGGCGCGCGTCTTCTTTCGATAGGTATATCTACCTGCCAGCACGCCTCCTCGCGCGGACGCAGCCGCTGCCACCGCTTCGTCCATCAATATCCTTGCCCAACATGAGATTACTTTGTATGAATAAACGCGAGATATATACCTTGTAATATGTAAAAGCTACATATAAATTACGAAAATAATTTAATGCAAAAAATTAATTTTAACCGGTATGGCGTGTCTTTTGATTAAAATGGCGAATCTCTAAAGAGATACAAGAGATACAAGATGCATATATAAAAATCTTCAAATAATTCATTCTCTGCCTTGTAATTTTAATATTCGAGACATACATAATTCTTTTCATGTTTTATTTAATCGAGCGTCGTATAATCCTCGTATTGCTCTTTCTTTTAAAAACTATTATATTTAGAAATCTTGAAAATTTATAATATCAGTAATGATGTATTACTGAATGTCGTCCTTTTACTCTCATTTCTCATATGATATTTTCACGATAAAGCATACCGAAACATCGAAACCAGAGAATAAGTACGCGACTTCTGAGATGTCACGTTCGGTGCGCCACGAGCGTCCTGTTGGGAGACAAAGTCTTTTACCGTAAATCGTCACAGTATCGTAATTGAGACGACTCTATCGGGAGTCTTCTACCACACAGCACCACGAAGTATGCCATCCACCTTTCCGACTACGCCGGTAACTCACTAACGCAGAGACGTTACCGCCCGTCTCCACACAAGAGAGCGGCCTTCGGGAATGCATTAACAAATTAATCTCGCTTGCTATCTCGTTCTCTCTCTCTCTCTCTCTCCCTTTCGCTCGCCTTTACCTCCGCCTTTTCGTATTCAGCCGCGATACAAGCAGCCCCGGCAGTCACCGCGGTCAGAAATTCCGGGAAGCCGTATCCACTTCACCGTCGCGCTCGACCAAATTTACGCGCACCGCATAAATACGCGATGTGATCATCGCGGGGCTGATTCAGGGGGTGTGTGTGTTGGCATTCCCGCCTTAAGACAAGCGACCGTGCCGATTTAGGATCCAATCGGCCGAGTTTATGCGTGTTTCGCAGCTGGGTGCACGGCCGGTCTTATTTCACGGTAACGTTATTACGTGAGCGAGGGCCCTCGCTACGCGCGTGTACGGGCTTGTGTGTTACGACGCGTATCCTATGTTCCGCGGGGCTTACAGGGTGTCTCGGAAACGTGAGAGAATACCTATCGATGGAACGCTTGCCTCGACGTCGGAACAAATCGAAATATCCTTTACAATCCTGACATTTGCCTCTCGCGTTGGCATCTGTATATCAATTTTCAAAGAAAAGCAACATTTTTCACGTAACTCGAAAGTGCCCATGCCTGATCACTCTTGTTATTATATTTATGATTATTTATTAATAATATAAGATATCGAGATGACGTTCGTATTTCTCTTTTTTCTTCACCATCAAATTTCTTGCAAATGTGCGATCAAAATATTTGTTGATAGATGTATGGATTAATGCCTCAGTTTAATCGAATCCGCGTCGGGACACCCCGTAGACCTCTGTGATAGTGTTAGCAGCGTCCACGCTCGAAGATAGGCTTGTTCGGTAATTAGGCGGTCGGAAAGAGGCTGCGGGGGGTCCGTTTCAGCCTCGAGCAGGATCGCGTGGGCGTGCGTTACGTGAGCTTAAAATGTTGCCGGCGAAATTGACGGCGACTCTCTAATTAAGCATGCGACCGAATTATTCTACGGAACCCTGATAATTTTCTCACCTTTCTCGCGATTCTTCATTATCATTCCTTGCCATCGTATAAATAAAATTTACACTGCATATAATCCGCGTATTATGAGTTATAATCAAGGATATAATATATGTATGTGAGATATAATATATTTGTTTTGAAATTTATGATAATTTTACTGCATGTAATTTAAAGATAACGTCCCTAACGTATAATCAGTACTAGAGATCGCTTATTCGGAATTAATATTATTTAATCATTCAAGTATCTCCTGTTGAACGATGATAATCATAAGAAGATTCTAAGAAGACTTCTATTGTAGTTCACAATGCGGAAAGAAGACTATCGTCATACGTAACTTTGCTTCGTGCCTACAAGTGATGGCGATCAGTCGTCAGTAGCGTGACGGAGAAAGGACGGTCGCGCAGCTTCTTGCGATGTATCATAGGATGGAAACGAGAATAGACTCCCTATTCGCATCACACATCGCGGTAGGAGAAGGCGTCCCTCCGCGGCGCCCACGCGCATCGCCGCGCGTCCCTCGTATGAAGACATAAATCAAGCGCTTTCGTGGACGATGCTCGCAATTACACACGCGTAAGCGTAACGTAATATATAATGACGCACGCACGGCGGTATGTACCGGGGCTCGTTATAATATACGCCTGCTTCGTTTCTGAACGGATCTCTTTCTCTCTCTCTCTCTCTTCCTTCGTCTCGCACACGAGAAAACCGACGCTAGTGTGGGAGTCGTGCCAATTTGCTCGGTATTTGGACCGCCCTTTTACATAACGAGATGCCCTTTCACCCCGCCGAGACGAACGATCGAGTTCATTCCCGTCTTTCGACGGCCCTTCGATATCTCGCGGCATGATCGGTGATAGATCGCCACACTCGCGGTTTTACGCGCGAGAGAAAAGTGTGAGAGAAAGGAGTGCATATTGGTTTTTTTCTAAATTAACTTTTCCTTGAGCAGAATACAAAAGAGAGGATGATATCCGTGAAAGATTAAAATTAATGCACGACTTTTAATGACATAACTAAAAAATTTATTTAATATTAATGCAAAGATGTGCAGAAAAATTTAGAAAAGATATGTTTGCAAATTATACTTGTAATAGATATCGCAATCAGTACAATAGCTAGATTTATCGGTCAACTACTAACCCCAAAGAAAAATGAGAAATCGTCTAGAACATTTTTAAAGAACTAATGCAATTATTTTAAATATTGTAAATTCTCAATCGAGTCATGTAGTCTGTTTAGCATTATACGAGCCATCGTTTCCACCTGACTTCTCGTGGCCTTGATTATCTCGTTACGAATTTACGCTATTTGCTATCTCACGATAAAATCTGGTCCATCGTAGATCATCAGAGAAAACCTCAATACCAGCTTCGCGAAACCTTCTACCTTCTTATCGCGTTCACATTTTCCTCTTGACGTTAGCGAGGTCTGCTCTCCGCCTCGACGAAAGGTCCGGCACGCTCGTGCCGATAAATCATTCCGCGATCCGATCGATCTTGCCGTTCGTGCCAGCGGATCTCGTGAAGACGATATTGTCCGATAATAAGGCCTCATTCAGACCAGGACGTCATTCTAGCACATTAGCATAATAAGTTATTTTCTACCGAGCAATATAATAAATTGGAAAAATATTTCTTATGACCACCGGTTTTACCTCTTACAACACACGTCAAATTTTTACGTTTTTACGTGATTCATGTGAATGTATTTGCACAAAATAAAGTAGATTTTTTAACAATTATTGTGTTACGTAATAGATTGTTGTCCCATATAAGAAAAAAAGGTAAATAACTTTTTTTTTATCAAGCTATGTAATATTATTATAGTGAAATTTCCGTCTGAATTAGCCTGAAGGTACCGAGCGGAGCGGAGCGAACAACGACTGTACGTTCGCGGATGTACGCAGATGTTTGCTCTGCTTTAAGGTGCCCGCTGTCGTCGAAGACAGTCAACGTTTACTCGGTAATTATGTAACCCCGTCAAACTGTTTCACCAAACAGCCGAAGACGGCGGCGTTCACACGACTCTGTACCGCGCCGGTACGGGCCGGCGACAAAAGCCGGCCCGTTACAGATCACCTGCCGCTTGTATTTGACTATCTCACGATGGCGCGATAAGAAGAGGCTTCGCGCAAATGACTTTGCCACCCCACCTCCCCCTCCGCCGTCGCCGTCCGTCGCTCTGGCCGGTTCCGCGAGAGAGAAAAGAGCGCGTAACTATCCGCGGGTTACCGTGTGAATGTTATTAACCGTCAATTACCGGGCTCGCCTTCGTAAATTCTGTAGGAAACTAGAAACTGGTTGCACCAATATTTACATTGGTTCTTTTGGCTCTTCCGCGTGGATGTCATTGACAAATTCTGATTTTACAAATGCTTTCTCACGCGCGCGAGTGTCTAAAATCAATTCACGCGCGCGGCTTTCACGCCGTCGCGTGACTAGAGCCCATATCGCAGGCGAGTGTATCACGGCGAGCGTATCGCAGCGATTTTCAAGCGGATCAAGATACTTTCACGGCGAGCGTTATGGTTCACGTCGTTTGACAAAAGCGGCGCGCACCTTTCCGGGTTCACACGAATCTTAGCTCCCGGGGCCGGTCGGGGCCGTTAACAACAAATTATCTCAATTTGTTAGTGGCACGAGAGCGAGCGGTCGTGGTCTGCGGGGGTGGCGTGTTGCATGCGTGTTCCAGGGCCATAGATCAACCAGGTCGGGGCTGGCGAAGGCGTGGAAGAAAAAGGAGCGGGCGGGGCGATGCGAGAGAGACGTCCGGGATCGAAAAGCGCTCGCAAAAAGGAAAGTGGTGCGCCAAACTGATGGGCCCCGTCGATGTGCAAACGCGCGCCTTAAAACATATCGCTTCGTTTACGCGTCTAATAACGCGGCGTAACGACTCTCCCGGGTCGGCAGTGCCACCAATCGATGTCCGATTTGTCGACGGCTGAAAAATCGTATCGATTTGTCCTGTCCAAATTAGTCTGCGCATTTTTTAGCGATCCAACGGCCGTTTCTTTCCATCCATCAGGTCGGGTCGTCTCCTATCCCCGACGGTCCTTCACATTTTTCTCATCGGGTCTAGTTACGAGCGTGAAAAATGACGGCCGCTTCATCACTCCGGCTAATTTCAAGCGCGACAGTGATCGAAGCGTATTCGTGTTATCTGTCAGGCGATGAATAAGGCCCGGAAGAGACCACTTTGTTGCGTTATTACATCTCGAAGCGGGCAGAAATCGGCAGGAGCGAGAACGGAGCGCGCACGGTAGACGTGTCCGGATAGATAAGTAACGAGGATCGCGGGTGTAAGGCGTCGAACGAAAAAAAAACCGAGAGTGCGTGCGTCGTGCATATGCGTGCCCGTGTAACATATATGCGTTGCGCTCGAAGGGGCGGAGAAACGTTAAACCGAGAAATATATATAACCACGAAATAGATCGCCAGGTGCGTGGGTGCCCGTGAAAACAACATGGCACGGCGGTGGAACGGAGGTGTTACAAAATATGAAATTGAGCCCATTTGTTCCAGTGGTCTCTGCGAGAGTCCGGGATCGCGCCGTGTGCCGCAGGGGACCCTGTTTGGGTCCTCCGCGCACTTCGCCATCCCTCTTACCTCCTCCACGAGTGCCTCTCTTCTTCCTCTCACCGCGAGAAAGCAAGAGAGAGAAAGAGAGAGAGAGAGCTCTCGATACCATAAATCCTTCGAGGTGTTAATACGTTCACACACTCAGCGGCTCTTTCGAGCGTGGCACCCACCGGATCTGGCCCCCACGTGGAGAATCATTCGAAGACCTCTTCGTGGCCTTTGTCCTCGCGATATATCTAGCTTATTTGTCTTAAAGCGCGCACTCTCGGAGATTCATGGCTTAAACGCGAAGCGCAAATGAACGAAACAGATATGGACGTTAATTGTATTCAGCGATTATCAATTTCTGACTTGAACTTTGAAGAATATCCGCATTAATAATCAATATACTGGAAAAAAGACAAATCGCATTTTATTTTGCTATTTCTAAAAATGTTCCTACAAGTAAAACTATAAATAAAAAATATTGTGAAAGTTGCTAACAATAAATAACATATTGCATTTTTTTAGATGATACGTGCATTCGTGAAATATTCGGTTTCTGAGGATGGAGCCCCTCTGCCTTCCCCCTCGATCCCCATCGCACTCGTTTAGGTGATGCTTCGGAATTTTCGCAACGCGCCGTGAAACATAATAATTAGTTCCAGTTTAGCGAGGTAATGAGTGCCGGGCTCCATTACAGTGCCTCATAATTGTAACCAAACCCCTATTAAAATCGACCTTATAAACGTGTGCTCCGCACCATGCCCCGTCTCCCTCGCTACGATACCCTGGACCAACTGCAGGTCGGACAGCACTATCTTCGTTGAATCGCATATCCTCTCTCGCGCGCGCCGTGCAACGCGGATAACACCCTATAATTTCCGACATACTATACCGCCATGGCGTTATCCGAGCGATCCCCACGAATCGTCGGTCGATCGTCCGGCTTCACTAGATTTCAAGATGGGATTTCAAGCGGGCGCATCAATGAAACGCGGATGTTTTCGCCAAATTTTAAATTTATAAATCAAACCAAAGAAAAATTGTCGACCTTTTACAACTTTCTAATCTGAAATTACGAGACTACATTAATTAATTAATGATTATATAATTGCCAATGTTAAATGTTAAGAGAAAAAGAGTAAATATGTTTGCAGTAATAATTAATATAAATACTTTGTTTATTTAAAATGACATTTTTGATTAATGGATTTTTATGTGAGTTTTAGTTATCAATTTTTTTGAAACTGAAAAACAAAATGTATGTTAAAAAATTTTTATTAAATAGAAACAAAAGTAATTAAAAATCCGTCCATACAAAAAGTATAAACTTTCTATTATTAGGCACACTTCTATTACTCGTGTTATTCACACAGCGCGGTCAAGTTCACTTATTAGTATTTCTAAATATTCTCATACAACGAAGATACACCTGACAGAGAGAGAAATAACAATAGTAGGGTCAATGCGATATCACTCGCGAATCGCTCGTGATCCACGGACATCAGCAATTATCGTTAACGGTATCTAATGATATTTATTACGCTCGTGCTTCGCGGCGATTACTCGAAAAGGCACGGATGAAAATTTACGAGCGTGAAAGTGCGCGACGGTGATAACGAGAAATTTTGAGACGAATATGAGTTACGAGGTTTGGCGCGCGTCGCAACGAGGGCGATAAATTCGTCGACGAGGAGCGCGCTTGAGTTCATTTGGTAACGGAGGTTTGTTTTTGCCCCCTCGCCGCTCCGCTCCACTCCGCTCCAATCCGCTCGCGTACGTCGAGCACTAACTCTCACGACTTATGAGTTAGTGCTCTGGGAGAGGCACGCCGGGGCTGTTAAAGATTTAGTGCCGGCCGTTAACGGTCCTCGGCGATTTGCATGAGCGAGTCGCGCGAGTGAGAGAGTACTCGCGAATTCGCGCAAATTTCATTTCCCTCCTTCCGTCGCATCGTCCCCTCAGCCTCGCGAAGTTAATGTTTCCTTGAAATTTTTCCGAGAGCAGTTTGTGCGAGAGAAATAATGTACACGCTGTAATACCGGCCGTGTAATAATTTTTATATAAATTATTATAAATTTTTAGCAAATCTAAATTGCTTAAATTGCTTCATGACGAATCATAATTATTAAAGTTGTTAATAAGACTGTTACAACACTTCAAAATATTCATTCTATTATATGCTTAGAGATCTCGACGCGGAATTTATCACTCCATTTCCAGTTTTAATTTTTCGCTCACGGTAGTCTATCCTGTAACACTCGGATAAAACGCGTTTCACCGCAGTGAAACGAAGCGACATGCGTGCAGACGGCAGGAATCCGACTCTTGCAATTTATACACGGTATCACGAGGCATAAATTAATACCATTAGACGGAGGGCACGATTGGCGCGCGTTCCCGGGACGGATGGGAGATCGGATCGAAAGCTCGTACCGGGAATCGTCAAACCGCAAACAGCGATATCTATCCGCGAACGTTCGTCGGGTTTCGTGCTAAAGACCCATCGGTTTATACCAACTTCCCGACGATCAATTATTGTCCTCCTCTATCGGTGGCTTTCGAAGACGCTCATTTTCACGGATCCGTATGACTGACTCAACGATCTCTCCTCGTCGGTCGGGACAATCTTCTGTACCGTCAGGAGAATCGGCCGAGGCGATCGGCAACGCGATTGATCTCTCCGTCGACGAAAATCGACGGGGTTCGCGACTTCCGTGCGGACAATAGGTACTCGACCGGCGAGAGACACGCGATATACCGCCAATAGGCGACGAGCAGAGGTCGACGGGTCATCCGCGATCCGTCGAGATAAGGGGCTCGGAGCCGCGATTTTACTGCGAGCGGCGCACTTGAAAGTGGCGCGGCGCGTAGTGCCGGCATCGGCTCGCGTGAGTTTCCGATCCGGATTATATTAAGATAAAGAGGCCCGCGCGCGCGGCGCGATGGGCGTGACGGAGATCTCGTTACATTTTCGGAAAGGTGAAGAGGATAAGCGCCGATCGCGTAAGGCGGCGAGATGCGAGCGAAAGAATCGCGCGAGGGAGAGATGCTTCATCTTCGAGAAGGAATGCGTGGACCTCATTTTTTTACATGATCGAGAATGTACACTTACACGTACATATATTTAACAGGCGCGTTTGTAGAAACATCGGGGATAATAACTTGTAATAACAAATTTGTTTTTAGCTTTTACAAATTAAAAATTCAACAAACGTAATTAAACGCATAGGAAAATTATGTGAATAATAATTTCCCAAAGTTTGTAGGCTAAGATAAGTGTGATCATAAATATAAGAGAGATCATAAATCTTATTTGCACGAGGACAAGAATATTCAGCTCTCTATCGCAGAAATGCGAAATCAATTTATTTTAGAAAAAATAAAAAAAATTGTTATATACACCTAGCTTTTCACACTCTTCGTGGAAATCGTATATTTCTCTGCAATTTTTGAAAAACCTCGAATTTAAGAGCGAACTCGAGATGGCCTAAGCATCCTTAATTTGCTCACTGAGAAATTTACTCTTCGATTCACGCGACGGTGTTACGTGGTGCATAAATAAACTTCGGGACAGTAATTAGTTACTCCGTTAGTTTCACGAGTGGACAGCGCGCGGTTTGTTAACGCGGTATTTCGCGTGAGATTGTGGGCGGCGAAGTGCGACGTTTCCTACCGTTCACGTTCCCGGCCTCGAGATTTGCGGAGGCGGCGGATTCATGGCGGGAAACGTGTTCCCGATATTACCATTGCCCGATCCACTTTAATCGCGAATATTTTCTATCAGAACGCGAGATAAGCATCTAATTTCGAACGGAGGCTCGCGGAATCTCGCGTCGAGACTCGCTCCGTTGTCGATCCTGCGTTACCCGATCGAGAGAGAAAAAGGAGTATAAAGGGTGCCGACAGGCATTGTCTGGCGTTTAGTGCTGGCCCGACCTTTGCTACATGTATCGGGCCCCTTCGGCATCCCGATGAGCCTCGGGGCTTCTTAAACCTTCGAGCTGCTCAGCGCGTCCGGCGTATTCGCCGAGATGTAATACTCTTACGATTATTTTCCCTGCATTTTCTCATCAACTTCTTCCCATGTCTAATCGATTCAAGTTATTTTATGTGTAGCTGTTTCGTATGCATAATTAGTACATCCAAATCTTAATAGTTATCGTTATGGAATATTAGATTTTATCTTTAAATAATTTTTTGAAAAACATACCTATATAATTTGTGGATCATCGGAAAACATAAGAATACAAGTTATATATAAGATAACATAAAAATATTTCAAACTTTATTTCTGTTTGCTGTAGAGACTCGCGTATAATATTGATGATACATTCGGAAACTGGCTAAATATTCTTCTAGAGAGGAACGATATAAGTTAGCTGAGTTTTAAAGCGGATTTCGCTCTTTAGCTTATCGTGACATCCGATTCGCGACATATTGCCAAGCCGTACGTTGCGGCATTTTCGTTTTAACGCCCGTCGTCGCGCGTCATTAGAGGAAAACACTCTTCGTCTCCTCCTTTTGCTTTAACGGTCCGATAATGGATGACGGTTTTTATCTCGTAAATTTTTTCCGATAAACCCATCGTGTCGCCGCGCTTATGCCCCGACCGGCCGGGTGCTTCGACCGGCCATTTCGCGTTTGCGCGCCGCGTCCAAGAATTCCTTCCTGGGAAATTAAGCGGACTTTCAGAAATCGACGTGCACGTGGGGGGTCGTGGCAGAACACTCTTTAAACAGGGAACGTTACGTGCACTGTGCAAATGTAAGCGGCCGTTACTCCCTGACCTCGTCGTATCTTCTGTTTCCCAGTTGACACCGCCGTATACGCGTTAACTGGAGAATAGGATAAACCTGACTTTCTGTGCGCCGTTTTATGGATTTACCCGTCGAGTCATAAAGGATAACGTCGCGCGCACACGGGGAACGTATTACATTTATGTATGCGTATATCACGTATCTGATTGTAGGAAAACGGTAGGATATTATGTCGATTATTAGCGTCGCAATGATGCTAGACAACCGCCGCACCGCGCGGTGGGGCTTTCTTACCTTACTGCAAATTATCACAGGCTCATCCTTAGGTTGAATATCCCGAGTCCAGATTACATCCAGGTTTGTCCCTGAAAAAGAAGACAATGAAGAATATAATAAATAAATTGTTTTTTCGAAAGTAAAATTTATTAATCGCACATATTTTATCAGAGAACTTGGGGAGTGTTTAGTGCTACATAAACACCCCAGCGGCGAAAAAAATAAAGCTCACATCACAGTAATTTTTATGTGCTTCTTTCGTTTTTAAATATCTTTTGGTTTCTCCTTATTTTTCTCAGAACATCTATCTACATATTGTCTTCAAAAACTGACAAATTATAAAACAATAAAAAATATGCAATGTGTAAGGTAAATGCACCTATTTACGTCCGAATCTGATTAAAAAATAATAAAATCAATTAATATCCACACTTATTGATTCATGAAGAATATTTATTCTATTCTATAGACAATATTCTATAATTGCGTCTATTTTAAAATGTGTTTCATTGAAATTAAAAAAATATAACACGGTTTCAATTTTCATAGTGCGCGCCGTGAGTGACCATTTGTGTATACGCATGCGCTGAGGGCAAATTCTTAGTAGATCGGACGGTGAAAGTGACTGTCATTTTTATCGTTGTTGCGGATCCTGAGAAATAATCACGAGGTAAGTCCAAGTGTTTTAAGCAATCTAGCTCAACAAGCTACTCAAAACGTGTAATTTTATCACACGAAAGGTCAGTAAATTATTAATTTCACACAATAGTAGCAAAGCAGGGCAACAACATCCTAATGTACATACATGCGTGCGTCCGGTTGCTTCGAATATTCAAAGTAATTGAATCGTCAGTGTATTCATGCTAAAAATTGTCGTGAATGATGCAAAAAATATCACTTTTTCGATGTGCACTGTTTTTTTTTCTGCGGCACAACCTATAAAGTAATATAAGTTTTATCAGAATAATTCAAGTCCACCATAACCTCTGAAGAGCAGATGCAAATGGGGGCCCTACACATTCTGTCCCTATTTGCGACCGAACGATTCACTGCCAAATGTAAATTTTTCTTACTCATTAGTTTATCATTCAAGATACGTCAATGATGAACAAGAAATCAGGATAACATTAATTGCCGTACGCGTGTACATTAGGATGTTGTTGCCCTGCTTTGCTACTATTGTGTGAAATTAATAATTTACTGACCTTTCGTGTGATGAAATCACACATTTTGAGTAGCTTATTGAGCTGGATTGCTTAAAATAAAAAGAATAAACAGAATTCTATAATACATATCGGAAAGTATATATAATTGTCTGTTAGAACACGATAATATTTTTTGCAGTGCGACGTTGTAAACATGACGAACGCAAAATAGTGCACTCAAATCGTGTACTAGTTTGCGTCCTGACGCAAATGGGGCAACGCAATGGACGCAAATATGTTCGAAAACTAATCAAGCGGACGCAATGACGTACAATGATACCTTCGCGTAATTTTAAAATTTTCCCGTGCAATATGTAGCAATTTGTCAAAACAAAAGCTTTTTTCCATAAAGAAATATATATTTTTCAATCAGTAATGATTTTTAATCAAATTGGAATAGATTATACTCGTATATTGGTCTTCTATTCTGCTATAACCCTTACACGGACGCATTTACCTTAATTAATAATAATTTTTAATTAGGGTACAAAAATAGCCTCAGGTTATGTACAAAAAAATGAGGCGCCCGTTCTCGGGTTAAAATCGCCTTCGTCATCGGCTTATTACATGCAAAGAATATTATCTAATATTTATTTAATTACTTTTTTCGTAGAACTTTAAAATATAACAAAAGGTGAGAGACAGAAAGAAACATTTCTTAATCCAAAGGCTCGAGCTTTTGCTCTCTCTCTTTCTCTCAGTCTCTGCTTTTCTCTTCGTATCCTACCAATTAAAGACTAAAGATAATTAAGTGCCTTTATGAGATGACGCGCATCGGAGCTCGATCAATGACGCCCCGATAAATCGCAGATACGGGATGGGTCACTACACGCTCGCTGGCAAGATGTCCGGCCGGCCGACCGGCCGCGCGCGATTGGTCTTAATTTTTCCCAATTGATTCGCGCAATTACCGATTATTAATGATCTCGGTGATTAGCGATGCGTGGCGTGCGCGTTCGCTCTCAGGTCGCTCTCAGGCCGGGACGCGCCTGGACGCGCCTGGACGCGCCGGCAAAAGTGCCGTTCGCGCGAGGCATATCTCATACGTCAACTTATTTACGTTGACATACGCGCGAGTCTCGCGCGCACGGGCGACGCGACTCGAAGCGCGGGTCGTAATAAGGCGTGCGTGTGTTTATGGTGAATATGCGGATCGTGTTGCCTTTTACATCAGATTTCTTCCGCGCTCGCGCGTTACTTTGTCAGTGTTGGGGCCGCTAACATTGACGGCGCGGCGACGATCTTCGCGGGCCGCGGCCCGAACATGGCGTGCCGGCTGCCGGTCGGCAATGCATAAGCGCGCATTATCCAAAGATTACGATTATTTTATAGCGCTATACGCGCGAGTCGTAAAATTCACGTGCCATTTTAACAACTGGCTTCCTGCTGATGCGGGTCCGTGTTATAGCGGACGAGCGAGCGCGGCGAGCGATGATCGCGGGGAGAGAGAGACGAGGGGGAGAGAACGCGCGACCCGCGCGCGGCCCGAAGGTGGATGGTTTTTAATTGATAAATAAATCACGGCGCGCGCGACACTGATTGAGATTCGCATTCGACATTCTCAATTACCGTCACCGACCCTGAACCCCGTCGCGCAGCGCCACGCCGCGCCGCGCTGCGCCAAGCCGAGCCCTTTCCAACGTCGCGTCGGGCCATTTCTCGCCGTTCGAAATCTTGTTATTGGCGAACGCTTCGCTCTATCGCGATCCGTCACCACCCAACAAACGCAACGAAAGAAGAACTGTCTAACCACGCGCGGCAACGTGAGGCAAATGAATAAATAAAGTTCGGCGTGCATTTCTCTCTTGCATCGAAAAGTCTCTAATAAGATAAATGATTTATCGGGTGAGCAAGGAAGAATGAGAAATTCGTCGCCGTGAGCCTCGTGACATCTTACTGTCCTTTCGCACACATAAATCTGCTGTTATGAAATTTTTCTGTGGTTACGTGGATCTATGAGTTATGAGATAAACCGTTATGCAACAAGACGTTATTCACTATATGAAATGATAATTAGATCCGATGTTGCTACGAGAAGTGTATTGGACAATAAAGAGTAATGTCAGAGTATCCCAGAAAGGCCCACGGATTTTAGATCAACTTCGAGAAAAAAATCTCCAACGTGTCCATCCGCGAGCGATAGAAATTTGATAAGCGCGGTGATTAAGCGCACCGAGGGCACTCACAATGGCGTCCGAAAGCCCATATAAATAGCGAACACATGGCGTCGAGGGCGATACGAAGGAGTTACGGAAGTCGTGCGGCGATCATTCTGGTCCTCACAGTGGGAGCGTTTATGTTCTGACAATTTCCAGGCGTGCTTTAGGGGCCCGGCCGATGTCTTTTGTGTGTCGGCCCGATGCGCCGTCGAGCTGGCTCCGCGAGCCTCCTTTGCCTTTACGTTGCCCGGTAGTCGAGGTATTTACCTACTTACGTCCGACACACGAGAGCGCGTACACGTTGTCGAGACATAATGCTCGAGAAATATGAGCTCACGACCCCCCGGTAGCGCGGATTCCTATGGCGACGTGAATAAAACGCGCTCACCGCTCGGAGAACGGTCTCGTTGCGTCACGTATTAGAAGCCTTGCCACAGTATCAATTCTTAGATATAGTCATGAGATATTTATGTACCTTGGAAAGAACGCTCTTAATCAAAATCTCGTTTTCTTTGTGTGTGATGTCAAGTCTCTTTTATAAAACATATCTACATATTTGTCAGACAAAGAATAAATAATAGGGTATATAATTACTACTAAACCAGAGTAAAATAAATGAAAAGAATTGTAAAAATTATGTTTAACTGGTATGATAATATATGCAGCAGTGCAGTCAATTAAAGTTATAGTAGTCATCAATATTAAAATGTATGTACTCTTTCATCAGAATCTGTTCACTGCTGCATATATTATCATACCAGTTAAACATAATTTTTACAATTCTTTTCATTTATTTATACTCTGCTTTAGTGACTTTATCGAATTATTTCTGTGAAGAAAACAAATGTCAAAAAATTATAGGTACGATACAGTTATTCTATATTAGTTATCATAATACAATGTGTTCTTAAAGAGATTCGCCGCACGATACCCGAGAATGATCGTCCGCGAAATGACTCAATTAACGAGGCGATTTACACATCGTCAGCGCTGCCTCCTTCGTGCTTTTCCTCCGTGTTCCATCGCCGTTCACTACTTTCGTAGGTCTCGTCGACGACTTCACGATCGCTCGTGAATCGCGATACAACGCTAGAACGGGTTCGGAGGTTCTGCTTCCCTTGCGCAAACCGCAGTAGTGGCCTCGCGACCGCTTCAGTGACGCTCGGCGTGCACGTGTACACGTTCCTTCGTGCGAGCACGCACGCGTATACGCGTTCGCTGTAAGCGAAGATAAAACACGTCCGATGCAATGTCGCGGCAGGTACACAGGTGCACAATGCGCTCTCGGACAACGACATAGAGAGAAAGAGAGAGAAAGAGAAAGAAAGAAGTACCGTATAGTAGACTACTTAAAATGCATTGGCAATAAGCCACGTCGTGTTACGCGTTGCAGACCGTCCGCCGGGCTTGCGACTAGTATCCACGGTATCGAGCCACTCTCGGTGGAGCCATAAGACTTAAGTCGTCTCGTCTAGTCGCATAAGCGGTCTCACAGCCAGCGACGGCGGCATTTACACAGAGAAGAAGCTCGAAGCTTTTCTGCGGACGCGACAGAAGACTTACAATTAGAGAGCGAAAGGGTGATGTGAGAGAAGCGACGCGAGAGTTCTGACGCAGCGAAGGCAGTCGCATTTAATTGCAAGATCAAACGGGAGGGATAGAGGCGCGGTAGAAATTATTAGAGAAGAGAGTATGCCGATTTATATCGATGTTGAGCAGCTTCTCGACTTTGGATTATGGATAGAATACGAAAAGGAAGATGTCGAGAAAAAGAAAAAAAAAACGGAATAAATGGAATACTTCGCCAATCATCGCGCATTTTAACGAACGGATCATCAGGGATCATTATGCTGCATGCCGTTTCGTCATTCCAATTTTCATGCGTATCCTCAGACACGAGGTCAACGTGTTCTGTGACCCCGTCGCTCTGCTTGTCCGTAATTAATTGAGAATGCTATTATTAAAATTATCGGACTATCGCTTCGCGTTGCCCATAAGCGCCTCGCATCTCACGTCTTGCCATGCAATTCTGCCTCGCTATATCGATTCCTTAAAGTGCCACGAGGTCACGGGCTGTTCGTCGATAATATCTGAACTTCCTTCCAGTACGCGCGCGCGCGTGTATCAAGTTATCGATATAATAATTAACTTTGAAATATACCGATGATTATTCAAACCTGTCTTCGGTCTCCTTGGTAGAGAATGTACATGTATAATTTACACAACACAAATAAATGGTTTTTATACGTACATGATTGAATTTATTAATCTGTAGATTTTCTAAACTGTATCCTACTTTCAATAAGATTCATGCAATAGAGCATATAAGATAGAAATTATATACAAGTTATTATTCACCAAATTTCAATATGCATCAAATGTCTTGTGATAATTGGCTGTTATCCAAAAGCGGCGACTTCCCCTCCCCTCCCGAATTAATTTGCATGTGATTCATGCGCAAAGGGATTGCATTAACGCGTCGGAGCACTCAGCGAAGACACCGCGTGTCTGAACGAGGTGGTTGAAACGTAATACTAGTAACGAGTACCTAATTCAAGCGTGGCCGCGTCATAAGTCCGGCAAACTGCGCTATAAGTTGCCCCCGCTAGCCGTAATGGTGTTTATGGGCCATTCTCGGCGCAGGTAGCGACCGGCAACGTTATAGGCACGTATACCTACTCCGGAAAACCATCGATGGCGGTCGCAATCGCCGACTGGAATTCCGCGATGAATGGAACTGGCATATACGAAGGCACGATGCGAAGAGGGCCAAAAAGAACCCGAGCGGGAACGGCGTCCGGCATTGTCTCGAGTCGCGGAGTGCGTTGAGGTCGCCGGTTCAACCGCGAGGAGACTTTAACGCCCGAGCGAGCGGTGCTGCTCGACGCGGAAGCCGCTACGGGAATGCTTCCCGCTATCGCTTTGTTCTTTTTGAGTTTCAAACCATTAAAGCAAGCTATTCGATGTATTCACCAAGCTAACACGAATCAGTAATAAAAGTACGAAGTAGTTTACCGTTTGTAATAGATATCTACATGTGATCATCTTATAGACATATTTAAATATTCATTAAATACTTTCGTTACATTAAATTAAGCAATCATCATAGATCATCGAATAAACTGCAAGACAAGAAGAGCAAGAAGAAATTTATATTCGACTCGGCTGACAAGATGCGAACGTTGGGTCGTTCAAGATTAACGAGCCGTTAACGATTAGCGAGTATGGTATCAAATCAATTAATAATGAATTGATTAAGCCGATAAATTGAATGATTCAAGAAATGATTCATATCGATTGTGCAATTAACCTGCATCGCGAGAAACAGCTATTAGCTCGTTAAAGTTTAATGAATCGTTAATGATTATTGAAGACATTATCAAAACAATCGTTAATAAATCGATACGTTGTAAAATCCGTCAAATTTTTCTCTGTTTACCATAGTCATTAACGCTGCAACGTTTAATATTGATGAAATTGTACGCGAGCAATCAGGTACATTAAACTGAAAGTAAATTCAATAAAGTAATTGGTTCTAAAATAAATATGAAAAATGTGCTTTTATATTATTCTATTTTAATTAAACCTCGCATCAGCATTGAGGCACACATACAAAGTGTAGAAACTGACATATTATTATATACGTATCAAAATGTGTGTGGAACTTTTCCGACACTTTTGAATCGTGTGGCTCGTATAATAGAAACCGCCGACAAGTGTGAGACTCCACGCTGTGCGAAGCCTAGAAACGCGCCGTGTATGCAAAAGGAACAATCGTCTATAACGTTCGGCATAACGAACAAATCAACGGCGGAGCACGCCGCGCCTTAACCCCACGCTGTAAACTCCAAACCGAGATGCGCAAACGCGTTCTCGCTTTCGTTCGCGCGATCGTAAAGAGCGCGCATTTGAATATGAATAAATCGTGCGCAGTCGGTTCGCTCGCCCGTTTGTCCGTCCATTCGCTCATCCGTATGTCCGTTCGTCCGTTTGTTCGTCCGGCGCAACGGCGGCGGCGACTTGCACATCCGTTCGCTCGTTCCAACTCCGCGGAGTGTTTTACACATGTGCATTTATGGATTGCTTAATGGCGGCCGCCTACAAATTAGACGAGCGGTAAATCAGACATCGAGCGGACCACACCGCGCCTCGCACAATACCGCTGGCCCCACGGTGGGCAATTGTTGTTGCCTGCGCGCGCCATAGCCAATAAAATATTGGGTGCACCGGGGCTGGTGGGGCGCATTCTCGACGACGATGCCAACGACGTCGACGATGTCGCCGATGACGGAGGTCTGATCTCTCTCGTCCTCTCGTGGCTTTCGCGCGTCGAGAATAGGCAAGCCGAAGCCCAGTCATATATCACAAGTGGATAAAGTGCGCCTCGGAAAGAAATAATGACCCGTCGTGTGGAAATACGTGAGAAAACCTGGCAACCATTGTCCTCACACCGCTAATGCGCTAATGGAAAAAAAGACTTGGCTGGCTTGACGGGCTTGATCGCCTCGCCGCGATTATAATGGATAAAGTGGATTTTCCCGTAATGTCAGTGGGTTACACGCCGTTGTTTTTCAGACTGGATGTGCGAGGTATCGGAAATCGACTGGCGGCAAATGACGGCAGATGCCTTTTCCCACTTTCCCTCTCTATTTACTCATTATCCTATATATTACAAATGTACAGTTATCTATCTATACATGCTCATGGAAATACCTATATTTTTTTTATTATTTTGTTTTATAATATTCTCCTAAATTGTATTACTTCAAAAAATATATATTATTCATTTATTTCATCTTTTATTGACATTCTTTTAAAATATTGATTGTTGCAATAATGTTACAATATTAGAATGTTTTGAAAACTCTTTACGCTCCAGAATTATCCTCCGTTTCACTCGATTTCTTTTCGACCAGCATTAATGTACCTATTCTGTACTAAACAAATTCATTTTACGAAATCAATTCACGGCGCGGTGAAGGACGACTCCGTATTCCACGCGACCAAAAACCACAACGTGTAGAGACGCGTTGCGGTGGCTCGCTCGGACGCAGGATGCCTGGTACAAAGATAACGTACTCTCGTCGAAGCGACGCGACGGTGGTGGCAACGACGCGACGGCGATATACGCAGCGGCAGAAGCAGCAGCAGCAGCAGCAGCAGCAGCAGCAACGATGGCAAGTTGCGCAGGAGCATTAAAAGACACACCGCGCGCGCGAATAGTGATTACTACGAGACCGCTCGGAGCTATGGCCGCAGGTTGATTATCTCACCTGTCCGGACTCTTTTACTCTCGCTGCTGCTATAATAGGTTCCTCGTCCCCCATGCCAGTGGTCTACCGCTGCCGCCGTACTCGCCGGTGCGCGCGATTATATTTCTTGCTCCCCTACATACCCTCCCGCCACCCTCCCCTCCCGCCCGCCCCCACCGACAGATCGGCGGCCTCCTTCCGCGTTGCCTTCGCGACTTTGTTTTTCCCTGCTCGCCTCCCGTGTTCCCGCAGAAAATGATCGTCGGCAGCTGCTTGGACGCGATTTATTGCCGATCGGAACGATTTCCCGATTTTTCAGTCGGCCGTAACGAGAGACGGCGAACGCGATTTTCTGCACGCCACGATGGGATAATATAGCAAAGATGTAGAATGGCAATTTCGCTGAGCGCGTTTTATTACCTAACGAAAGACGATGACCAAAAAATAATCACATCTTCTCGGTAATATATGTACATATATGTATTATTTTCTTCATAAATTTTCAAAATTCCTTCAGCATAACGACAATGTCAAAGAAAGTGCTATTTACAGTACAGAATATAATTATATGTATGTTCTTGGATCGTTAAATTCCTATAGACGAAAATAATCGCACGAAATTCTCACATCTGAACAATCGCAGCGAATCTGCGCGGGATAATCGGAGAATGCCCTCGAATCGCTAACACGTCGTCTTTACTTTGTCTCCATTTATGAAACGAGGTCCGAGAACGCGCGCGGGCAATTACTCAGGCGATCGCGCACGCGGAGGCGCAAGCGGAAGGAATAAATCGCATAATGGAGGAGAGTAAACGAACCGTCGTAGGCATGATCTATGTCGCGGAATCAGATTTTTTGCCCGCGTCTATGCCCGCATACGTGCCATACAGAAAACTCCATTAGACGTTAGATCTTTCCTCCTCGTTCATCACGGAGACGAACGCGCCAGAGTGCATCGAGTCGGTGCATCCGCGCGCTCCCGCGGCACACTCGATAAAGCGAGACCGTCGAGACGGTCGCGGGGTAGGGGCACTCACGTTGGAAGGGGTTGCAACGTGAAGGAGAAACGGGCGGAGGAAGGACAGAAGGGGAGAGGAGCGACTTTGCGGCGGCGGTGGCGGCGGTGGCGGCGGTGGCGGCGGCGGTGGCGGCGGCGGCGGCGGCGGCGGCGGCGGCGGCGGCGGCGGCGACCGCGGTGCCAGGGAGCAGAAGAACCGTCGCTTTTTTGTCCAAGTCAATATATCAGCGCGGGGGCCATGTCTAACGGGTAATGCACTGCTCGATCCCTCCTGCACGACGAAAGGAAGCTGTTGCTGCTGCCGCCGCCGCCGCCGTTGCTCTCGCTGCGGCTGCAGCGGTAGCGCGGCTGTTACCACCGCGAAACGCTCCGGGCAGTCGCACGATCGTCGTTGTCAGGGAAGAAAACTACTTCATTTTCCGCGCCGCCGACGGTCAAGACTCTGCCGCGGGGGTCGAAATCGCTGCTGGCGCGATTATTGTGTTTTTCTGCCAATACTGAGTCGATGCTCCCTTTGCCGGCCTTTCGCCAGGCAGAGAAAAGAGAGATTGACCTGTTCTTGTTGATTTCGTAAATTACAATATGCGATAGAATAGAAGTCAACGTGTTCGTACGATAGAAAAATTAAACGAATAAGAAATGCAGAAGATGCAAAGTGTAATCGCGAGGTCCTTATTGGCAACCGAAGGTAAATAGCATAAGTCTCGGAAGTAACTTGTTCAAGAGACAGATAATGCCGCGTCTCTACACGTGATTGCGCGTAGACGATAGCGAGCAAGTCACCGATTTGACAAATTGCCTCCCGCCTTCTCTCAGGCAACTACTAGCGCGACGATATTACAAAATCGCGGCGAATTTTTTTCCTGTTTCTTTTTTTTTGGATGCCCAGGTCAGGTCGAGACACTCCGCTCAATTAGCCTCGCATTCCACGGGAGACAGGTGCTGTTTACCGCCCGTGGTGTACGACATGTGAATTTGATCACAAAGTTATAGATGAGCACATGTAATATATTCAGTAGATGAGTATGCACACGCGGATGTATTTTAACCCCTCAACCTTCGGCTTCCAGATAATTTCGAGAAATCGATCAATGATGAGCAGGCAGTTTCCATCTCTGTCTTAACGTTATCAACATTATCTAACGCAGTAATCAATTTCATTTATATATACTCATAGCATGCTGCGAAGAGATATATAAGATAGATATAATTATTAAATCCCATTCCAAGTAAAAAATATGTGTACATCTCAATTATTTAAAAAACGAGTTCCGTATACTTTAGCTTGTATTTCCGTAAAGATCCGATACCTCTTACTCAAATGTAAAAAAGGTCCAGATGAACCATCTAGATAAATCTAACATGCTTGCAATCGCATCGCGCAACGTTTCGTTAACTGGTTTCTTCGACGAATATAAATAATCGTGATTCGATTGCGTAATGAGCAGAATTATACGCAAACCTACGGTCAGATCTCCGTAATAGCATTTATAATGCATGCCAATTTCACCGCGGAAGTGTTTTTAGGCCGTCTGAATGATCATCGGCCGCGTTTCTCGCGAATCTTACTCAGCGAGTTTTGCTCCATTCGGAGACGCCTAACATCAGTCGATTAGCATCCAAGCGTTTGGATAGCGACGAATTATTATCACTCACGCCATATGAGATCACCTTCTTTTTCTGTTTTTTTTTCTCTCTCACGCACAGCCGATCGGATGAACGAGAATGAGACGCGTGTCGATCCTCAAAATTATCTCGATCGTCAAGGAAAGCTGGATCATTTCTCATCCGACAAATAAAAATTGCTAATTTTTTTCCTCTCCCATTCTTCTCTCGCGTACCAGAGCAATGTTACACGTGCGGTCGCGCTGATTTGATCTATCGCACGAATTAGAAGTTACTCCGCGAGTTACTTATCGGCTCGGCGAGAAAGACCACCCGAAGTGGTTATTGTCGAGACGTTACTCTCGCGCAAGTAGCCCAGGAAAGGCTCTCCCGAGATAAGTGCGAGGCCATGAAAACCATAATTTATTACGATGGCTCTCGCCGGGAGGTATCTGGTTCACACACGGTGCGCGAACTGACCTTTTACGCATCGCCGTGCCTTCTTCGGTCTTGCTGGTCTTACGAGCGGAGGAAGGAGCGGGAAATGAGTCTGGTTTTGCGCACTGAGAACAGGAGAGGGGAAGAGAGGAAGAAGAGATACGGTATTTGGAGCAAGAAAGAGGGCTATTCTCGCGAGTAGAAAACTTGTGTTTAGATACTTCTACAAATAATATCCATTAGAAGATGGAATTATCTAGTAAATATCGCGTATGCTTTTTTATCTTTGAAACTATGTTGTTTTATGTTATCAGTCAGATAAACTAACCCTCAGTTACCTTACGTTTTTACACCCCGATATTACCTCACCAGGGTCTGAGGAACCCTGGCGTCTTCTCCAGCTTGTATCTTTAAGACAAATGCATCAATTTGACGTCTTTTTTTTTTAATCGATACATCTTTTAAAGATCTATAAGACTGTGTGGGTTAGATTATTCCAAATTAAAAAATGTAAATGTTATTTAAAAAAAATAAAACAATTTCGGTTAAAAAAGTTTTGTAAATATTTACTAGAGTTTACTTTAGAATGTCGCAGCTGCCGTAAAATTAATATCTTGACGCTAAGCTACTAGATGATATTATTCGATTCTGTAAACCAATAAAATCCAATATTTTACTTTTTATACAACACAGAATATTTTTTCTATATTGCATAAATACACTGTTTTTAATAAGATTTACTTGTATTTTGACAAAAATCGTTTTTGTTACGTTATTACCTCACCAGGGTCTGAGTGACCCTATCGTCCCACTTCTCACTTTCTGCCGTGGCTGCTTCGACCGAATTGACTCTAGCAAGTGGCCAGGCTAGTGCTAGAACCTTCAAACTCCCCCCCCCCGGGTCCGGAGTCCCCATTACTGCGCGTTCAAAAAGGGCGCGAGTTTTAAACACGTGCAGGGTCTTCTAGACCCTGGTGAGGTAACTGAGGGCTGAGTATGTTTCTGACATGAGACAAATTTATTAGTTCTGAGACAGAAAAAACTTTAATCTTTTTTTATTTGCTTGAAATTGCACAGAAAAAAAGAATATAGTCCGTGCTTGTATTCTAACTTAATATCGTTTCATCGCCTATATTTAATCGCGAATAGACTAATTCTATAATAGGAGATTGAGTCAAATTAAGTAATTTCAAATTAGTGGCGCATTCTTAAGTTAACGGTTAGTCGCGCTAGGCCTTCCCACCAAAACACGTGAAGGTCCAGTTAACGCCGCTGATCCGAATCTCCCGGGCGATATTATTATCGTCATTATTGTCGTTATCATTATTATTATATGGTGAATACGCAAAATACACGAGTGAGTCGGCGAAGTCATTCTCATCCTCGTCCGTCGCGGACGGAGAGGAGAGGAGAGGAGGAGGAAATGGTGGAGGAGGAGAAACGAGACGCGCGGCTACGTGAGGAAGGATGAGACGAGGATCTAGAGGCCTTCACACGTCTCTCCCTTTCTCGTTCTTCACCTTTCTACCTGCCTATCTTTGTCTCGCTCGCTCGCACCTTCCTTCTATGCCGTCTCTATAAACCGTGCGGGTATTCGCCAATTAAGCTCTATTGAAGCAGCCCAGGCACCGCAAGGTGGCCCTCCCCCTCCTCCTCCCGAGCCCTCTCGCCCTCTCGCGCCGGAGACCTCGCCGTTAAATCCAGATTAAGAGCGGCGCATGACACGTTGAATCCGCGGCTCGTCGATCCAGAAACATTTAATTTAGACGTTACCGCCTGTTGCCAGGAGGAGATATCTCTCTATTCACGAGACACGCCGTCTCTTCTCCCCCGCGGCCGACGTTCAGGAGCGGACCACTCGAGGGCTCGTTCACGCTCAAAGGAAGTTGCCCTTTGCGGTTGGGACTGCTTAAAAATCTCTAGAAAGACGTCGTGTAAACAAGATGCAATCCGCAATGCCCATTCGCGTGTAATTCCAGACCGAGAATTTATCCGAATTAACCTCTTACAATTTAAATAGTAAATTCTATTTAATAAAAAAATCTTAAAACGTATGTATAAAGATATTTGAAAGAATACCTGACACTAATTATTTAATATTAAACATTGAACAATTAAATGGTATTTAAATAAATATTAAGTAATTATGGAAAAAATATAAAATCGTCAATCATGTCCCTGCGGTGGCACTTTTTATCGATAAGCATGTATACGAATGTAGCACGGTCCGCTCCGAAGACATCCATCGCGGGATGTTCCGGAGCACCTGGACAATAAGGAAGATGTGTATAAAGAGGAGAGGGCGGAGTAGCGCGCCGTCGTTACGGGATTATGATTCGGAATCGCGATCGTATACGAGCACGGGACGCGTATACCGGCGTGCCATGCCGCGCGCCGAACTCCATCGACCTCTCGTCGCCCCCCTTCGATGTGTTTATCCAACGATAACAAATTACCGAACGAATATGTACAGTCATACTCTATAATTGCGACTACCGGCGGCGGCGGAGGCCGGCCGATCAAGCGTCCCACCGCGGGTTAGAGAATCCGCGAGAGAGTCGAAGGTGAGGAGCACGACGTGAATACAACGACGGGCCGCGGAACACGAGGCGGAACACGCGTGTATTCCGAGACTCCGAGGAGGCATCATAAGAAGACAGGAGGAGGACGCACTCGCGCGTCGCCCCCTTATAAACCGCGCGCGCGTAGACCATAGATCGCTTCTATTTCTATTCGTCGTGCAACACGCGGCCCGGCGCGGCGTCGCTCCCGCGACCCTTTTCCCGCAGATCGTAACGTCAAATTACTACGTGCGCGCGCGGTACCCGACCGAACGGTAACTGCAGGCGATCGAGCGGAGGGAGGGGAGGGAACCCGGAGGAAATAATACGTCAGACATGTATTAATCCCTCGCGGTTCAAATATTTCCCCGCTCGGTAGTTCACTCTCAAATAATCTCGCTGGGATTCTGTCGAGAGCGGTACGGGCTTTCAAATCGTTTGCAATCGTTCGCAAATGAAGTTATCTTAATGTTGAAACCCTGGACGTTTTGCCGAAACAATTCCGACATTCCCGACATATCTGTCAGCGAGCAATGTATAGAGAAACATTCTACAATTTTTTTTATCAAATTTCTTTTTATCCCAACATTTTATAAATATTAAAAAAAACTACAGAGAGATGTGCTTAATTTTGCAAAGTCATTCTCTATTGATAAAATATTTTATTAATAAGTAGTAATAATAATAATAAAATTAGGATCTCTAATTGTCCTTTGAATCTTGAAATGCGCCTTCGCTAGCTTGAAAATCTACCCACACGCCGGCGGCGACTTCTCGCCGCCGTATTTATGCCACGGCATTCGCGCAGCCGTCGTCGTCGATAATCTGAAAGTGTAACGTTGCAACGGTTCGCCACGTAGATGCTCCAGACTCGAGCAGAGTCCCGAGCCGCGGAGCCGGCAAACTCTCACGGCCTCTGAACTCGCACTCGTCATAACTGCAAATGGAATGAATACCTGCCTGCCCGTCTATAGTGGTAGCCACGAGTGGCCATTGCCGGATGGTTACTGGCATTTACGGCACTAACCCACTGAATGCAAGCTCTAAGATTGGCTCGAGATATTAAGCGTGCTGTACGTACACGTACACGTGAACCACCTACACGTGCGCGCGCGCGCGCGAGCAAGCGAGCGAGCGAGCGACACGCAACGTGCACGTAGACGTGCGCCACACACATAAAAGCACGCGCACGCACGCAAACACACGCGAGAGCGTCGAGGTGAGGATCTACCTGCGCGTACTACGGTAGGTAGGTAGGTAGAACGTACCCTCCGGAGGCAAGCCGAAGCAACGAATTACGCGATGACCCGGCGACGAAGACAACGATGCGGCGACCACGGAGTGGAGAACAGAATAGGAGTATACAGGGTGAGTCACGTTACGCCGATCGTCTCAGGTAACTCGCAGTATTGTCGTGACAAAAATTTCTTCAACGTACGCTGCACAATTTACACACCTACGAAATGCACCGATAAAAAGTAAACGAGCGCAAACATTCTTATTCTTTCTATATTATTGTCAAATGTTAAATGTTAAATATGCAATGTGTTCGTGTATAATTTATGTTATCGCAATGATTGTCGAGTGAGAAGATGAGATTGAAGAATTGGAAAAATATTACAAATACTAATCACGGCCTCGTTGGCCGTTTGGCTCACCCTGTATAAATACCTATTCGCGCATACGCGCGATGTGGTAGGCACGCCGACGCCGCGCCGCGCCGGTGACGAGCGAAGGTGCGACGAGGTGCGAAGGTGGCATCGGCTCGAGCACCTGCTACCGTCATTATCATCAGGCCGGCACTCCAGAAAACACGGGGAGCAAAGAGACGAGATTCGAGTCTAATTTCTGCCTACGGGCGCAATCCGCTCTCGTTGCCTGTTCATCGTCGCGCCGCGCGCGCGGTGCAGCGCCGCGGTAGAGCAGGCCAGATCGGATTTACTTTGCTCCTTGCCCGAGCCGACCATTACCACGCCGTGGCCGCGACAAAACCGTCTACGTGCGATTTGTCCGCGTTGCTTCCGGCGTTTTCTCGATCCGTCGCGCGAACGCTAATTCCCCACGACAGTTACGCGATTATAGCGGCGAACTAATAAAGGCGGTAACGCTCCGGTGGATCTATAATTACGATTTTTCAACGATACGTACAATGCCTACCGAAACGTCGACATCGTTGCCTTGATCGTTAGAACGAAATCACGAGCTTCGCATGTAGTAGTAGTAGTAGTAATGGTTGTGTTTATTGACGGCCTAGGGCAAGCCTTCTAACGTCACATGAAAGGCATATATTAAGTAGCACAATATGGGATACGAGCTTTGATTAAATAAGCAAGACCGAGAAGGCATAAAGGAGCAAAAATGAGCGAAGGTGTAAATTATGTATCTGAATTATGTACGTAGCTTTTACACGCAGCGAAATTGACGGGAAAGATTATTCGATGTTTCTAACAAAAGGGAACAAATGCCAAGCTAACGGATCTATGACCCGTGCAAGAAATATTTACATAAACACTTGATATACAATGTTTAATTGATAATGAAAATTTCTTACTTAGATTAACTTTGCATAAGTTCAACTAACAATAAGAGAGTGTCTATTAAATTGGCATATAATCATTTCAGAATAATCGAATGAATATACATAAGAATTTAGTACTTTCTTGATAATTTTGTTGCTGCAGCTCTCTCTCTCTCTCTTTCTCTCTCTTCAGCGTTATATTATATTATAATATACTAATTAGTTTTATTTCTTTATTTATTGTTCCAAGCTTAATCCAAAACTGTTCTAATTTAAAATAAAGAAAGAGACATGCTTAAAAAAAAATTAGATGCTAAAGCAAATATGCAAATACATACATGTGTTGTGACTCATTTATAAATTGAGATAGATGGAAGGTCTAATTGTAAGCAGCGTACTTTGAATAATACGGAGAACGGCTGAAGAGTTGCGAGAATTCGAGCGGAACGAGAGGAATTACGATTCAAATACCACACCAGTCGTGGTGAGAGGAAAGAACCGCGTGAACGCCTTCTTTCGCAAAATGAGCAACTTCGGCAAGTTGCTCAATCTATCGTGCGGATCGAATTGAAATTATTCAATGCTTACCCGAGGCATCAAAATCGAGGGGTCGATTCTAATCCACAGAATTGATAGTTCGAGCGGTCTTTTACACAAGCAAGGACGTATCTATTAGAATATCCTAGCATATATTTATATTTAATCATGCACCTGTGTCTTTGGTATTCTATTCAATAACTCACGTTTTTATTTATATATTATAAAAATTATAATAAAAATTATAACAAATAAAAATTATACCACATGTTATTATTATTGTACCAATTATATTTTGTTCCGTGATAATTATTGCCTACTAATATTCATTGACGCAATTAGTAGAAGCGCGAGAATATCCAATCAATGATAGCCTCGCTGCGGATGATTGACCCGTCGAACCGCATTTCCCGCGGGAAATGCACATATATGTATATTAAAGGTACCGTTCACATACGCAAATGAAATTCCTGATACGTTCGTGCGGAGGTTCGAGACGGAATGAAGAGATGGCAGTAGGTACATCACTCATACGTACCTTAAGCTTTGAGATCATCCCTTCTCTCTGAAGCTATTTCGCGCGAGAAAAAATTACGTGACACGTTATTCATACATTACTGCTCTGGCAATATGATATACGCTCGCAAGAGATTGATCTTGTGATCTAATTAGGAAGAGATGTAAAATTTGCTCAGTTTTTCGCTTCGAAAATCGTCTCTCGACTCGTGTCGAACTTTCAAAGCGCACTAAAAGGTGATCGCGCGCATAAAAAAGACGGAAGGAAGAGGGTCCGCTCGAATGCGAGAAGGCGGTGGTATACCAGTGGGGATTTACCACCCAGCGAAAAATTAATAAATCCTGCTCTTAAACAAACAAACTCCACCCACCCGCGGATCGGATAAGAGAGCCGGGGCTATTGATTTATTAATTTAGAGCTGCCCATTCTAAGACATGGCCAGAAAAGGAAGGCAGAGGGAGGAGTGAGAAAGAGAGAGAGTGAAGGAATGGTCGAGGAAATATATCCGCTTGCTCACTCGCGCTAGCACGGACCGCGCTTCTTCGTAGCGCTTCGAGACCCGAAGTTAAGGGATCCGCTATCCGATGTGGTATCGGTAATTATAGCCCTGAACGCGGGCGCGCGTTGCTTACGTTCATTACTGAATTATCGGCTTCGCTCGGCAAACAATGTGCCTCTTCAACCCTCCCTCTTTCTTCCCCCCTCCCCTGTCTCGCCCCCGCACAACCCCGTCTTGCGTCGATCCTCTTCCATCGAGCGCGACGCGATCGAGCTGGCTTCGACCTGCCTCGTTCCTTCTCTCTTTTCCGTCCCCCTCCTCCTCCCTCTCCCGTTCCTGCCCTCCTCTTTCGTCGACATGATGCACCACGGTGTACCTTCTTCTCGCTTCACCCTTGAACGGAATCAGCGTCCTATCTGATGGGCCACGGGCTGAACTACGACTGTGTACCTCTCTTGTTCGTTTCCTTCCTCTCTCTCTGTAGTCGCGACTTGCTCTCACTCTCTTAGCTCTCTTCTTATTCCGCTCTTTGTGGAATATATCGCGAGAACGCGGACCGCGCCGATGCCTCTCTTTCCCGTCTCGTCCGCGCGATAGCGATTACAATGCGCTCTACGAAGTAGATATTGTTACCGATGTAATGGAGCCGAGCACGATTTTTCGGGACCGAAGTTTTGAAGTTCGTGAAGAGAAAGGGAAGAGACCGCGGTTAGCTCTCTATAACCGTCAGGCGGAATTTATCGTTGCGCCATTCGAAAGCACGCGAAACCAAAGAAGTTGATAGCGGTGTACTATTACTTCCTTTCTCACAGTGTGAACAGGAACTTAATCTCGGCGGCCGATGTATATAGTATACAAAATGCGCGCTTTAACGAGGCAAGTCGGGACGAGATTAACCGCATGGACGAGACGAGAAACGTCCGAAGCTTCGCTTCGGCGCGTAGCGCGCCGAACGGTTCTATTCTCGCGAGGGGGTTAAAGAGGATCTCGACGAATGTGAATTCACCTTAATACGGATTCTGCGGAGGCAGCGGCACTCGGAACGAGCGAGCGAGCCCATGGGGCTTACGGTATACCACGCGGACTATACGCGGGAGAGATGCGGTCCTATGAGGCGCGCGGCGTGCTCTTTCGCTGCGTCATCCGCGATGAGGAACGCAAGAACGCGCATTACCCACGGATCGTCGTGGCTCCTCCGGTTCATCGTGCGACCACTCGAGCCACCACCACCACGGCCGCATTTTACTCCGGGCTTCTTTTTCGCGGTGCTCCATCCGCTGCGGATTTCGATCCGCGGTGACGCTACCGAGCGGTACGACTTCGCGAGTGACTTTTATAGGCGGTTAGCTGGCAGCCAGATAAAAATCACTCCACGTTGGAATAGATGTGTGTACGTCTGTCTGCAGTAATCGAAGATCATAAATCGTTAGAGGTGATAATAAATTTCTTTCGGCTACAGCACTGTAATATTTAACACACTCGATATTTGATCCGAGTCGATATTGTCAAATGCAATTACGAATGGATCAATCAGAATGTTAGAACACATTTTGTGTGAAAATACCTCGAAGGTGTTAATCATTAATTCGCGAGAATTCTGTTACAAACAATTCAGCTTTCACAGCGACCGCGTATATAGTGATGAATTCAATGATCATAATTATTATATCATCAAAATAATTGGAACGGTCAGCAGGCAGGAAATGGATAACGGCGCGTTTGGTTCGTAGGATTGTGCCTTCTGAGATGCGGTGGCACGTGAACAATCGAAGCCCTTAATTCCCGAGCACTAGACGGCGGACGCCGATGATTCACGACGAGCCGGTTATAGGTGGCTGTCCCCGCCGCGCCCCGCCCGCCGGCTCAAAGCTATTTTCTCGCGGCGCTATTTTCTGCCTATTCGAGGGCGAAACCTTATAGGGTATAGGTCATCCGCAGTCGTCCCTAGCGAGAGATTCCATGAAGCCGTAGCTGATCTCGTTCGAAATCTCGTTTCTCTGACAGCGAGTTTACGATTGCCGGCGAGAACGCGTTGCGGTCTCGCCGATGAAGCGCGGCGCGGGGGATGAGATGGGGTTGAGAGGGAAGACGCGTTCCATGGCGAACGCTAGCTGACTTGGTTTAAGAGTCTAATCCTGGAGCACAATATTATAGATATTGTGGCCCGGTTGTGTTCGAGTTGCGTCGGCGGATAATTTATGCCGCGGCGATACCGCGCCGCCCAGTTCGCCCTAAAAATTATTTATTTGATTGAACGCCGCTTCGGGGAAGGCTATTCTTGGACGAGCCGAGCCGATGATTGCTCGCTCGTTCGCTCGCTCGCGGGAATAAGTTCTCTTTTGCTCGTTTAAGAATGGAGACGAAAGGAGCGCACGGTGGCGTACAGGTGGCCGAACCGATTCCGAAAGAAGTGCTGCCAGTTCGAAGAATAATCCCGAGTTGCATTCAGCGCGATCGAAGTTGACGCATCAACGGCATTGACAATTAATAACTGTGACGACACGGTTTGCGTGATGAAGATATTATCTGCTTCAGTTGGCACATCGAGCATATCGAGGGTGTTTCAATAGCGCCGATTTTACGTCCGTAATGATAGTGGTGATATTACGTAGAGGAATAAATCGTGGCGCGTTCGATAGGCGAAGCGCAATGGATAATAGACGTTCGTTCTTGTAATTGGGTACACCTGTGAGGCTGAGCGATGTCGAAAGTGCGAGGTTCACGCATGAATCACGTATATCGACTGGGTATACCTTCGAGGTTGTTACGTTAATCGCGAGTCGGAGATCGATGCAGATGCGCGTGTACTTCGCCTATCATCGCGAGTAAGCTAGTCCACGCGAATAACCGTGACAAAAAAAAACCCGATTGCGAGTTCTCGACCTGTAACTTTCTAACGTTATATACTCATTAGCTTCCCACACTTGCCGTCGTACGCGTCTCCCCGCAGACAATGCCCGCGCGAGCATTGTCTCACGACGGCCATAATTCGTAATTAGTCTCCTGATTAATTATCGATTTATCGGCCAATTATTATAATTATCCATACCTGCGCCCCGCCGATCTCGTGCACCAGAATATTCCGCTTTATCAGATAGCCCGAAAGGTCTCTCTTCTCCCTCGTCGCGCACGAGAATTCTATGCGGCCTCCTCGTTGCCTAGTGTCTCGTAGATCTTCGTAGAAGCATCGCAATACCGGGTACCTGCAACGTTAAGTTATGTTTAGTTAGCACAGTTACATTACCTGAATTAATTCCGACCTATCACAGAGTAAAAGTGTATACGCATTTAACGCACGACAGTTTATGCAAATCACGTTAAAACAGTCCGTTTAAGTACTTCGCTCTATGGTCACAGATATGAGTTCTTACTTTTGTTGTGTCGTCGGCGCAATCTCACGGTCGGTCGAGCACGAAGGGGACAAAAATGAACGGCTTGCAGCCCGTCGTCGCGCCGTGCCGGACGACCGTATCCCTTTCTCGGTATTCCGCGAGTTCCGAGCGCGCATCAGGACCGAAGACGCGGCTGAATGCGAGAGTTGGACGGTCGATAGGAGGAGTGGCCGATGCCAGATACGAGAGGGTCGACCTAACTTTATTGTATTTAATTAATTACTCCGCCCGATAGCCGATCCTGCAATTTGTACCCTCCTCGGACCGCCGCGGCCGCCGCCGTCACCCCTCTCCACGCTGTTCTTCTTCATTCTCGGGTCGCCGCCTCCGCTCCGCTCTCGCGATCACCCGCGGAATCACCCTCGCCTTGTACTTGTCCGAGTATCCCGCGAACGCTCGACGAACCCTCCGTACGCGATTCGTCGGGGGTCGATTATGCTTTCTGCGGCGTTCAATATACGAGCGCGAGTGTGAGAGGAACGCGCGTATATAGGTATTGACATTTTCTTTGAACTTGAATTATGCACAAGGCGGCGGCGAAGTACGCGCCTCCGCTTTATTCACATGACTCGTTCGTTATACTCTCTTTTAGCATTATGCCCCGAAGTATCTGTTAACAAGTGCGCCCATTGTCGCGTATGCAGATTTCAAGGATTTCATATTCCCATGCATCAGGAAAGTTTATTGTAAATAAAATCGTATAAATATAGCGTGCAGAATGGGCCAAAGAATATATATGAATTTAATGCGCGACGCATAAGAAAGAGCGTAAGAAGGACCGATTTAAGATTATCACGTTCCATTCTTCATTGATACATGCGGCTAGATTAATTCAAGTGTCGTGGGGTACATCGCTGCAGCGACTCGTGAATCCGTTCTACATCCGCGATCCGGCAGTACCCTCGCGGCTCCGTAATGCGATACAATAAATTACGCGTGGCTCGCGTAACTCGGTGCGTCCTGGGAATGGTATAAGGGGAGTACGTCAGCGCGACGCATGTCGCTGTAAGCGGCATAAATCAGAGTTAGAGAGAGCTGATCCTGCCGCGCACGTCGCGGCAGGAACGACCGCGCTGCGTGTAAGGCCGCGTCACAACATCGATAATGCAACCATAATGCTAATTTACCGTTCATACCGAAGGAATTCGCCTCTCTCCCCGCCTGGGCGCTGCGACTCGTGTGCTTCGTCGATCGCGCACATGGGAGTCGCGCCAGCATTAACGCCGGTTTCTCGCGCGAAGGCTTGACCTTGACCCTAGTCGCGACACGGTTCACGTCCTCGCCAAGTACGATTTCGATACGCTCGATCTTTTCTTTTTTTTTTTTTTTTTTTAATTCATTTCTTTACGCGGCAAGCAACTTCTGGTAAATTCGTAACGTAAGTTGTACTTAGCATCGAGAATTTAAGACTGGAGGTGTATGCAAAGTACAAGCGGGTTTTTCTCAATAGGATAGTTCTTTTCCGTTGCCACGAGAATCATGGAAATATGTTGAGACATACAAAAGATGTGCAAGGGGATAAGACTTGTCACGGAGATTTAACAGGAGTCGTCGCTCGTTAGAAAGAGATTTTATTAGAAAATTGATTCCTTTACTGAACGCACGTCACTCGACCGTAGACTCCGTCGGCGGTAGATAAATTCTATCGCAGGTAGGACGAGCGAGCACAAGTCGGACGAGCTCGTCCATGTCATCTCCGGCATTCTAAAACGTTTCGGTCTGCGTAACCCCGTTAAGTACACACACGTTGCAACATCCTCGACACGTTCACGCCAGCGACGCGACAGGATCACGATAGTGTTCCACCTATTAGCTCGAATTTGGAGCTCTCCATCCGTCTGTCCGAGAGTCCGCTGCGCGGCCGCGCCGTAGGCGCGCGCGATACGATGGAGAAGAAGTGGTCGAGAGTCGAAGTCGAACGCGCGAGAGAGCGCGTATAAACATTCGTCTGGATGAACGTCGACCGGTTAAGGCGCTACGCTATCGAGCCTCGAAGCCACCGGCGGCGAGTGCACTCGGAACATGACGTCTGCAAGTCACTTCGTGACCGTATCGTGGGAAACACAAATATGTAACTGGGCGTTCTCCTCGTCGTCATCGTAACGGCGCGGCTCGCCAGTAGATTTACGCCCGACATGGTGAACGAGCGGAGTCTCGCTGGCGCAAACAACGTCCGCGATCTCTCGACATCGCGGTCCGTGAGATGCATTAGATTTTTAGTTAACATTCGTTCGCATGAAATATGGCGACGTCGATAACCGACACCGAGAACGTGCATTCGGTGTTACCGGTGGCGAGACTATTTCCGGAAGGTTTTCGACACCACACGTGAGTGAATTCTCAGATTTAAAGCAATTACATATTTTTAAATATTGATAGTCACATTGTTTTCATATTTCTAAATATTGTTATACTTTTAACGTCGCTTTTTAAGACGAACCCGTTTGAATCTCTAAATTGTAGATTGAATTTGGATGCGTATGCAATACGTTCGTAACGCTTCACGCTGACCGTCTGTTCACCGCGCACCGCGGAGTAACGCTAATTATACGCTATCCGCCGTATAATTCTCTGTTTTCTGGCCAAGTGTAGGTAGTCATTAGGACATAGACGGCGGTTAGGCCGGAATACAGAACAAACTTATCCACTTAACTAAGTAACCCAATTTTCCTCGTGATCCCATCGCGCGCGGCCCGGCTCCGCTTTCTCCCGCTTTGCACTTACAAGACGTAGCGAGAGAGCAGGGAGAAGTAAAAAAGGGACGGGGAACGAGCGAGGCGGGATGAGGCAAGGGTAGAGGCGATTCAAGCGGAAAGCGCGCGCGGAGCTCTCGTGTGGAGCCCTGCCTCGGAGATATTAACATTATAAATCGTCCAGGCCGGCGACACGCCCGGGGCGGAGCCGATCGTATCGGCTCGATGCCTACCTCCAGACCCTGATATCGATTACACTCCGGTGATTGGCAGGATTCGTAACACGCCACGGGGAGCCCGCGGCTGGTGCGACCGTTCGATCGATTCGTTCCCCCTCGCGCGACGACGCCGAGGCACGTAACGCAATAGAAAGAGGACAACCAGTTCTGAATTGCGGGTCTATCTGCGATATACAAGTAAACCGCGCTCTAATCTCGACAATGATAACGATACATCATGCCGTGTTGAGCGTCAATGATTGTGGATTCTAATACTAAGATTTTCTGGATTTCTTAATTTTTTTAGTTTACATTAAATATATATCATCGACGCTCCCCTAACTGCACAAATTACTTATCTAATAATTTCTTTGCGATTAGAGAAAAGGGGGTAAGATGACAAAGTGGGTAAAATAAATTGCTAATTTTTCTAAACTAATAACAGATAACGAGTCGATGCTGAACTCATTAAAGGTTTTAGATAATAGCACATAATCTCTTGTAGTTTGATTTCAATCTATCCACAAAAGTGGAAAATATAATAAAAAATGTGTTTTGGATGCACCCATATGTAATTTTTTGGTGTTTGTTTATAAGGAATGACATAATTATAGTAAATACTTTCACTTTCTCTATAAAATTACAGTATAGTATAGCTAAAAATGTATAGAATAACATACCAGCATTTTTCATTTTTTGCATTGCAACATTTTTATTAAGGTAGTCGTCTCGTCAGGGCATGTATTAGATAAAGTTTTCGATTTCGGATTTTATATCAAATTATATGATCAGCTTTGCAGTCGATTTTTTCTGTGGCTTCTTACCGACTATTTACTGTAGAAAATCGATCTCGAAAATCACAAATTTTGCATCACTTCATACAGACGGCCAGAAAAAGAAGGCTCTATCACGGTTTCAATCACATATTTTCGCATTTTTCGATTAGTTGAAGTGAGAAAAAACATTGTTTTTTGTACATTAGATTTCGAAGAATCCGATGCAACCATAAAATATATAGTTTACCGGAGATTTCGCTGCTAATTTTTTAGTTTATTTTAGTGAAAATGCGGTAATCGAGCAGACATTTTTTGGTCGAGGTGAGGTTGGGAAGACTTGGCAACGCCGCTGGCTAATCACTGTAGTTGCAGGTTATGGGGCTCGTCTTTCTTAGCCGAATTAGATTGGAATAGTGATTGACACCCCTGTCATGCGTTTTGAAACCCTTTCTCAGTAATTGTCAAAATTCAATCGAAAAGTATTTTTCTCACTTGTAACCTTTTTCGACGACTCGCATGATCAGCTGATCAAAACGGAGTCAACTGAGAAAAATCACATAATTTGGAAAAAGTAACATACTTTGTCACGTATGAAATTTTACACCATAATCATAAAATTATTTTTCCCTTAGCAAAAATTGCCTGAAATATATTTCTGAACGTGAAAACCTACAAACAGTCACATGACTAGCACGTAGCGAGACGCCTACCTTAAATGAAAAAGATAAATACAACGATTGCGGGTAAGATGACGAACGTCATGCGTGTGCAAGATAACGTATCCGTAAATGCAGTTATAATTGTTAATGTGCATTGTAAATGTGACTGCGTCAAATTAGTTAGTTTTTTAATATTGGTTACCTGTGTAAACATATCTTACCATGTGCATTTCACAGATTTTTTTGTTTTTTATTTTTCTTTTATTGCGTTAAAATATTATAACACCAAAACAATATAAGAAGTTTATAACAATAAAATAAATTTTCTTATTCGTAAAAAAGTTTATTTTTAACTTAATTTGACATTTCGTTATCTTATTCACTACTAAAAGTCATCTTACCCGCATATGGGGACAAGATGACGAAAACGACACGTTCTTAAAAAAATGTAAATTTTTAAAAATTCTAATTTATTTAGAGTTTTTAAATTTTTACAGTTTATATAAAAAACTTTAGTGAATCTAAAAAAAATAGATCATTATTTTTACATTCTCACAGAAATTAGGAAAAATCGGCAAACCTTAAAGTCGTCATCTTACCCCCCTTTCCCTTATAAATCGATAATTTGATCAATACTCCACTTCGTGTCGCTGCACCGTACAATGTACATCTTATAAAAATAGTTTATCGATAAAAATAAAATAAAAATGCAAGTAAAAATCAAGATCAATGATTTTATCTTTATTGTATATATAAAAGATTAAGTTTAATTACGGTAACAGTTTTTTCAAAATAGCATAGAATGATTTTTATTGATAATAATTAATTCTGGACATCTGAATGAGAGACATGTTAGATAATAAAAAAGAGTACAACCAAGAAGACACATCCGTAATCGCAATTGCCATTAAATCCACTTCCATTTGGAATCCATCACAGCTTCAAGTCGGGTCACGCTCGCGGTGTCGTTAAAATTCGAAACCGGAGGACGATCGTAAAAATATCGCCCTCCTTCCCTTTCCCGGTGAAAACGCCGACGGATATCGTGAAAAGTGCGCGTCGGCGATCAACGACGGTGATAATTTATTGGGAACTCGAAAAAGTTGCTTATCGCGCGGTGCGCGTCTTCGTTCACCTCTCGAGAAACTTCCTACGGGTCTCTTTGCCTTTCACCATTTTTATTGATACTAAATGTGAAAACTCGTCACCCTACCGGGGACATCTTCGCTCCAAAGATCCTGTTCGAAATGGCGCGTATAGAGGATGCCTTAGCATAGCGAGCTGGGCGATACCGAGTGAAATCGCGGCAGATCAGGCGGGCGCACGCGAGGTCGGGTTACAGCGTCGATAATCTTGACGTTAACTGTCGAAATGTCGCCGATGTCACGCGGAATTCGCGCCGCACCTCGTCGCGAGGACAGTTTTACGGCCGGTTGCGCACGCTGCCGCCGGCGAACGCGCACGCGGAAAGTCAACGGTGGAAGGTATGGTACTAATTATAAGTAAACACGTCTCCCTCTCGCGTGAAACTCCTGCCTCGAGTCCCTTTTGTCCTGTTTGCTCGTCACTTAATTACTTGACCTCGTTACCATCTTCCCAAAATGCCTAACGTTGCTGCTCTCTCTTCACTTCATGGTTTATTCTTCCCGCACAATCCGCCTTATATTGTCCTCTTCTACATTTTAAATAATTTTCTAAATAATTTTAATAAATAAACGATTACCCCAATACGTCATATGTAATCACTCTAGTACAATTGAATTCTTTTTTCTATGAGAATAAGGAATCTACTATGCTTTCTGCTCTTTAAAAATTTATATCTTTGTTTATCTTTTGTGCATCACTAAAATAAAATTTTTTGTAAAGCTTACAATATAACCCTTTCTTTATAATCAACATCTGTTTCATATTCTATATAAATCAATTCCTCATGCTGTAGATATTAGTCCTACTGTTCGAAACTAATCGTTGTTCATATATAACCAGCGAACTTGAAAGGTTTGTCACCGGGATCCGCAGAAGCGTTGTCCGACGATCGATTTTACGATTGAACGTGACATATCGCGCTCTCGCATAAAAAATTTCGCGCCGTTTCTCGTCTACGATAACTGCCGCATGCACTTGAAGAGATTGCATCCAAGATCGTTGGGTTTCGCCGAACAATGGGCGGACAGTTCTCGAAGGACTGTGTCAAAGTGCCCTTTTATTGGGCTGTATTTCACCGCGAGGTACTCGAAACCGCGCTCGCGTAACGATCCACCGGGATTGGTATTCATAGCCGCTGCCGATCAGTAGGATCGGTGTGTCGCGACTCGTTGCCATCGATCGCTTTCGTGTCCCCGCGATTGGACGGGGACCTTCGCGAAGCGTTAACACTCACTTCGATCTGATCGTACCATTGCCAATCACCTCGAAGAGCGCGAGAAAAAGCGTTCTCCACGCCGATTTTTTTGCGCCACGACAGCTTCACGCTATTAAAGGATGTATAGTTTCCTCGAAACGTATAGTTTATACTTTAGACAAATACGCTACTACAATTTGTACGATCATGATAAGACTCAATGCATTTAACTTATTTTTTTTTATAAACGTATCTGGTTAGCTTTTAATGGTATTATTAATACATTTAATAAAAAGTGTAGAGATACGTGGAGAAGATAATAACAGTTCGAAATTTAATTTTGCACAACTGTAAAATTATGTCAATTCTTCTTCAACGATTTAAAATCGCTTTCGCAGTAATACACTTCCCTCATTGATTTTACCTTATTCTTCACGAGCACACATCGCGTTTCATGTTTGCACAATGTCGGAAGGTACCTCAGAAATGCTCAAGCCATACGCGCCACGTAAGTGTGTACATACGAATTGAGGCGTTTATTAATACAGCTCTTTCACTTCGCAGATGTGCATTAATTGTCCGCTAAAGTTCCAGCTAATGGTAATGTTGGGAGGCCGTAGGCCTCCCAAAGACCGCGGAGCGCAACGATGTGCGGGCGCGATAACAGCGCGAGAAGAAGAGCTCGCACACGCTCGCGGCGCGCGCGGTTCGCTCAGCTCGCTCGGGAACGTCGCGCGCGGGAACATAGAAGGTATGGGAATGCGAGTGTGGGCACGTCGCGTCATAACTCCGTGAGCCCCGTAAATCAAGGTGGACGCCTCGTGCACCCATAGAAACGGTTATATTCGGCCATAACGGCCGCGTACCCACCGCGACGACGACGAGGCTATATTTTAATGGTAACGATAAATTACTTACGAGAAGAGAATCGCGCGTCGCGCGGAGATGGCGGCGATGAAACCCTCACGCGGCGAGGCCGCGATCCTCCTGTCGAGCATCCTTCTCGTCCCCCTTTTCGCGAGCGAAACCCTCTTCCGCTCGCTCGCTCGCACGTGCGAGCGAGCGAGCGCGAGTGGACGGTACCATTGATCGCGATCCGACGTGTCGGCGCGCGAGGAGAATTACTTTGACTCCGGCGCGGTCTACTGGAATCGCGATAACGTACGATCCGCGGATCGCCGGGATGAAATATTAACTCGTATGAGTGCCGCCTCGATAGTCCCAGCCTTGGCAGCGAGAGTAATTTGCCGGCGCGCGGGGGGAATAGAGAAAATTTATATTAGACGTGTGCTCATCACGCGAGATTACGCCCGCGAGTAAGTACCTAGCGAGTACTCTTCGCGGTAATCGTAACTTCTTATCCGGCGTTATCTGTTGCCGCGGCAGAAGAACGACATTTGAGCACCAAATCCGCGAGAGAAATGTCGTGTAGGATCTGTTGCCCACCATCGCGTTCTAGAACGCCTCAGCCCTTTATCCGCCGCCGGTCGCTTTGCAGGATTTCGCTTTTAGATATCGGCCTGGGTGGCGTGACCGGCTATTACGAATCTTCGCGACGACGCGAAGATTAATGCCCGTCTCTCCGCGTACCTCATTAATACGCCGCGCAATCGTACGCGCGTACACCAGCCTGTTACATTATGATAACAGAACAGATTTCAATGTAATACCCTGCGCCTGAGCGCGGCGCCGGCGAAACAGGTCGTGTGGAATAATGTAATTTCTCTGTACGCGGCAATATATTAGATACGGTGTTATTCGTCCGCGCTTAGTTTGCGTGTTGAGTATCTAAATTATTACACGCGCAATTTAGATAGATAAATATCTGAAAGCGATCCTTCTCTTGTATTCAGCTTGCTTTGAGAAATGCAAAAATATGCAATAGTATACATAATGCAAGATTTAGATACTTTATTATACCTTCAAAAAGAAGAAAAGAAAAAAATTAAATTTACACGTGAAGTACACGTTTAAATACTCAAAGCGAAAGAATAGATAAACGATCAACGCTTTTGTAGATTTAATTAGATTTTTAATTAGACATTTTTCTCGTATTCGTGAATCATCGTCATCACAGCTACCGAACACTTAGCCGGATCACAGCTCTGACCTCCTAAAGCCGAGCTTGCGCAAGCTATACGCTAACTGCTCGCGAGCAGATCGCCCACGCAGCGTGCAAGGTGGTCCGAGCACTTGAGATCTTCGGGTCTCGGTCTCCGGACACTTTTATGCCCCCGACGACGAGCGACGACGACATCACCGAGCACCTTCCTCACGTAGCGTGGGCGACTCATGGGAACTTATAACTGCTCGTTCAGCCGTCGTCGTTTTCTGAGCGCCTGGTTGCTCGCCTTTCAGTAACACGCGCCTCCCAACGTCCGCTAAATATTGTGTTCACCAGAAGATTATAAATAGGATAGGTTAATGTTGTAACGCTAAATTAGAATTATATTTTAAGTTCCATTTTTTAAATAATTTGTAGTTTACTATATGAATACTTTTAGAACGTTTCATTTTGTATAATTTCTGTATTAACTGAGAAGAACTGAGAGAATCTAATTCTCTTATCAGTGAATCGCGACGTCCTCGATTTGGCGATAGCTTGGACAGTCCAGTCACATCGGAGAGCAGCGTGATTTTCGTTCGTGAGACACGTGGCCATAGTATATCGAGGGATTTATCGTCGTGAGGAATGCGGCGCAAGGTGGTACGCGAGGGAGAAAGAGAATAAGACGCCGCCTCATGCGAGGTCGGAAAGCGAGGGAAGAGACGAGGCGAATCTCTGCCTCTCGCACTCGGCATATCTATATACGCCCGTCGTTGTCTCTCCTCATACTCCGCGCGATGATGCTTTCCTAGCTTCGTCTCTCGCTCTCTTGTTGTCTCTTTTTCTGACTGCTCTCCTGCTCTTTCTTCTTTTTTTCTCTCTCTCTCGTCGTTGTTCGCGTAGTTGCTCGTACACACGTCGCGCGAGTACACACGCGAGTAGTGTACGTAATACCGCGCCGAGGCTCGAGCGTATAAAACGCGTCTTTGTGCGCTCGGGCCCAGCTGTTTGTCTAACACCTCGTACCTGCCCGGGGTCAGTGGCGATTCTGTTACGAGCCCCGGGAACGTCGGTCGTTCGATCCACGGGCCCGGGGTCAACGCCACGATCCTGGAAGATCGATGCCGCGCCGTCGGCTTGCGTACGCGACGCCACCGAGGTATCTCGAAGATTTTGGCTGTGTATATAGGAGCATCTAATTCTATCTAGAGGAGATCTGGCAAAAGAGTCAAAAAGGAGCTTAGTCTTTTGATTTTAACAGCATTGCGACAGTTTTTTTATAAATGCGCATACCGCCAGGAAATAACTATTGCAATTGTATTTCTCGCACATTTTCATATTTTTCTTTCAATTATATAGCGATAATCTATTCTACTGATGCAATTAGAAATATTTGAGGATGCTAAAACGTCTTGTAAACGAGACCAACGGCCAGCAATAATTCGGTCTCTGGATCCTCCGTCGTGTACTGGACGAGAAAAAGTCGATCGAGAATAATAAATAACGTCGCGGATTAGTAGAGAACCACGGGAGTTCGTGATTGATATTCGCACACAGGTTTTCTTTGCCAGTACCGCTAATAACTTATCCGGTAGACGATGTCCAAGCGCCCGCTTCTTGCACGTCTATCGAGCGTCTCGTGGCTTTCGTGGCTTGATGCTTGCTTGCGTCACAGATCGTTCGTCGCCGAGCGAATGTTTTACGAGTGGGAGCGCTCTGTGTGGTCCTCGTGTCAAAATGTGTCAAAACTCAAGTTCGTGGTCTCGCCGTGTCGAGTAAAAAGCGGTTCGGTAGCCCTACAAATTAACGGACTGTCCCGATGGGAGACACGTCTACGACTTACATGGAGAATAAATGAGAGAAAGAGAGGTGAATAAACTCTTTTGCGTTAGAGAATAGAATTTGGTTTGAGAATATCGACACAAGATCGGTAAAAAAAAAGTAATTAAAAATCATGAACATTAAAAGAACGCTGTTTGTGGCACATTTCAATTTTATCGCTTTATACTCGTCATCGGTCGTTGTAGAACGAGTTACTTAAGCACGAGTGTGGATAACGATCGAAAAGAATGCAATCTAAATGAAACTTGGTATTTCAATCGCGATGTTCTCGACGAGAAAGAAGAGCCTATTTCTGTCGAGGACAGGAAGACTCGCGTCATACCGCTCCGAGCGAGAATAGTCGGCGATTCGCTTCCTAGCTTCGCTCGTCCTTCCTACGTCGCATACGAACGATCCTCTTTCGCGGTTTACGACGATCGAATGGATCGAGAGGCGACCGTCCTTGGTAATTACGGTCGCGCGATCGCGCACAAAAACGCGAGAGATAATATCCCGGGAAAATTGTGGCGGGTCTTACACCGCGACGAGCGAAAGTTTACGCAGCAGTATGTGCCGAAGATAATTTTTTTTTCTTTACTTATAGTCTTGTAAAAACTCGCATCTTATCTAATATCGTCTATTACGGACAATGGCGCGAGGATAATCGTGCAAGCCAGCGGATTAGATATGCAATATTTTCTTGGTAATTGCAGCGAGTGCAGCGAACAATCTTTACGGCGTGCGCAGCTGTCCGGCGGGAAGATATATTTTCCTGCGTGTTTCTCGTCAAGCTTTAAAAGAGTGCTGTGTTGCGATGACGACAACGACGGCGACAAACTACGATGTATCGGTCGAACGAAACGACCGAAAGAGTTGCGAAAACCGAACGTTCGATTGGTCCACACGACACACACAACTGGATGTTACATTATACTTGCCGTATAGCCGAGTTGCTTTACGATCGCGAGTTGCACTTAAACTTGCGTGGAAATTTTCGAACATGACGTGTGCGAATAAAATTAACTCAAACTCTCGAAAGATGCATAAGCATAAACATCAAAGAAGATGGACATGAAAATTGCGGACATTTGACACATAGGCGTGAATGGAAACTAAAGTATCGCCGGTAGCGGCGCGCTGAACATTCTGGATATAAGTGTGAAAAAGGATATTGCATTAAATGAAGAAGGTGCTCACGATGTGCGAGATTTCATTACGACAGTGTTATGGGCAGTTTAATAAATAGATAACTAGGGAGAATTTAGGAAGTGTTAAAACCGTAACTATTCTCGCGGAATACCGTTGCGAGAATCAATCCTCTTTCGGCCGGAATAAAAGAGAGGCGTCCCTTTCCCGCCCTCGTGTCATATCCCCGTGCTTTCGGTCGCCTCTGATTGAGATAAAATCGCGGGCTTTAACTCGCGCGGCCGGCGCGGCGGACTGAGGAGTATCGCTCGATAGAATCGAATGCTTGATTTTCTATGGGATAGGATGCAACTATTGTGCGTGATGCTGAATGCGCGATCGTGTACGTGTAAATGGATCCAATTGCGGGACAGTTTGCGTTCTCAGCCGTCGTGCGCGAAACGTTTACCTATAGATTTCCACCGATAAAGTCATGCCTTCATCTTGTACAACCGGTGTGCCAGCCGGATACTTCCTCTTGTTGAATCCCTTCAGAGATCACGACGCTTCCAACAAGAAAATTTGATCCTTTTCTTTTCCGCATATACATACGATAGATCCCGTACATATATTGCGGCAAGGAAAACGTACGCGTTAAAATATATATCAACAGAATATAAATAATGCATTATAAAGAACACGGCAAGGGGATATGTTATCGTCTCGCGTCGTTGATGCAAATATTTAATTACAATACAATCCCATGCGCACAGCTAAAGAGTACAAATGGAGAAAAATACCAGCAACGAGAGCTACGGGACCGCAAAGCAACCTAGAGCGAACAGTAAGAGATCGTATGACGGTCAACGACGTTGTACCGTATGTACCGTACACTTGCAGTATAGGATATTCAATGATCATTGAAGCATCCGTTGTTCGTGATGCTCACAAGTTTCTCGCCAACAGAACGTTCTTATATAAATAATATAGAACGCGAAGAATTTCTAAAAATATTTTAAGACCACCAATTTTAATTATTTGTGCTCTTATGTTGTCCGAAAATATTCAGCTGTTAAATTATTCTCGCCGGAGGAAAGATTCGAAAAAAATCTCGTATCTTAATTTCTCTCATAATTATCGTCTGTTCTGAATTGCATAAATTCTAGCATCCGCTATTTATTAACAAAACATGGCAGAGTCTTGTCTAATTAAGTTGTAAGCAAAAAGCTAACAGTTTCCGCTTCACGTGCCGCGCGTGCCAGTGGATTATTCTTAGAATGCTAATTGAAAATTAACCGGCCGCCGCGTCGGCTCGGGTCAGCGAAAACCGCTAGAACGTATTACCGACGCAGTCGGCGATACAATAGACGCGCCGGCCATAATCCACACCACGCCGGCGGCTTCCGTACGCTGAATCCCGACAAACTGCGTCGACCCATCTCGGGCTCGTTATTACGGCGGCGAATGGGACGACCGCACGCACGTCGGTACGGGGCAAAAAGCCGTTTTCGCGTAAAACGATCGGCGTTGCTCGGCTTTCCGTCGTAAAATAGCGCCCACACGCTCCGATGCGTCGCGCGCGCGCGAGCGAGTGCGAGCGGCGACTGGCAACAACGTGAGAATGTACATACGTGTGACGATAAAAGTTACGTTCGTGAATTTTACGTTCCACGCCGTGTCCCCGATCTCGCTGGGACCTCGCGCGAGACGCGCTCGTCCATATATTACGAATACGAGCGCGTTTCGTCGCAAACGCCGCGCCGCCTCATTTCCCCAAAATTCGCACACTGACGATTCCGGGTTGCGCGGGGAACCGGTAAATTTATGGCGACGATAAAAATGGTATCTTTGTATCGATCATACGGTTGACGGTCACATAACAGTATATTATTTATAACGAGTATATATCATTCTTGGTGAAATCTACTTTTGACGCTGTGCGGTGTAAAAAATAAATAAGGATTCGAATTGTAATACTTATTTTAAAGCATTTCATAGTTTAAGTTTGCATTATTTATATTAAATATATAAGGGGATACGAAAATAAAAAATATACACTTGATTGACTTGTGAGATTAATAAAGTTTGAAAAAGTATCCCATCAATAAATACACGGATCCAAAAATTAAAGCTGCATTGAGCTGCATTGCTGTTTCCAAGGCAGTCGGGTAATTATTGTCTCTTATCTAACGCAGCATTATAAGCGGCGTTTCATTAATCACCGGGACTGGTAGGTTTGCGCTCTCGAGGCGCATTCCTTTCTAAAGATCGATCGAACAGATCGAAATGCGTGCAATTGACTACGCGCGGAATTGTTTACGTCTCGCGGAATTCCAGCTCGATAAATTCAGATTTTTGCATGGGGACGAATATAGTACCGACCATTCAATCGGTACAGCGCGGGTCGTGCAGGCTACCGCATGCGCGCACGCTAGTCGCGGAGGCTTACAAGAGGACTGGTCCATTCAAGAGTCAACCTCACTGAATTATATCTCGCTACAAATTCGCACAGGCTAGGCTGTGTCGCGCGAGTTTACGCATGTTCGAAGATTCTGCGGCGAATGGCACCATATAGCATTGTATCAGAATAAAGAATATATTAAGGAATATGGTAATAAAGAATAACAAAAAATATATGTGTTAAATCTATGCATTATTCAACGCTTTTTCACAAATGTATGTATAAGGTTAAATATTATTTCTTATTAATCGTATAATAGATTATCACGATCCGATGTGGATATGTAATTCATGTGATCATCAATTTAATCGCTATAGGTAGTGGCATATTAATCGCAGAAAGCGACGGGCGCCAACGACTCCTTTTTTCTCCCTCGCGCATCGCAGTTTTTTTCCGGAGTATTACCGTCATTGGCCGCGAGAATCGGGTATGCGCGAGGATTATACGACGTTCTTCGACGGAACGTGCAGCGACAGAGGAGAAAATGACGAGGGGATCGAGAGGGAGCGTAAAAGGAGGGCGTTGGGAGGAGGGAGAGACAGAGACGCGAAGAAGCAAGACGCGACCACCTCGCGAAGAAACGATTACCGATGACTTACGTATGCAGGCAATCTCGTGTTGCGCGGTTTGCGCAATTATTGGAACACCTCGTGTGTCCGTAATAAATGGCGGAATATGCCCTGAAAGGTGTTAGTTCAAGATCATCCGGCAATACAAGAGACCGCTGGTACGCTATCGCGGCCGGATTTCATCACCGCGCCGACGACGTCGACTCGACGTCGACTCATCCGCGGCTACTTTACAGGCACGTATTTATGTAACCGCGCTCGCGGGACATTAAGGTTACTCCTGATCGAGGAAAGTCGCACCTATCTACCTATCTACCTATCTACGTCGCTATTCTCTATTCCGCTCCCAACGCCGTCGTGCGTAAAAGCGACTCGATGATCAGCACTTCGATCTTTCATACTGTTTATAGCGGACTCGCGAAAGGTCGGTGATGCTCCCGCGATCGAGCTCGACGTCCACTCGAGATTACGTTTTACGCAATTATGCGTGCCGTAATGCGACTCGAAATTAAATTACGCGCAACGCGTTGCAAAAAAAAAATATATATATATATATATATATGATGTAGTAGTGTAGCTCATCGATCGTTCGGTCCATCGAACATCATGGAGCCTTGATCTTAAGCGGTGGGCGTAATGTTACTGTCTTCACTCACTTTCCTCTCTTCGCTTCTCTCATTCTATAGCTTGGACGTAGACACATCAGGGTCTACATAACTTTCTACTTCAATATCAGATTCTAGTCTGGCACAGATCGCTTCAAAGTATCGGATTAAGATGTTAGAATTGCGAAAGAAGTCGCTAATTAAAAGTTTCAAACCGCGTATTTAAATATTGATACAATACTTTTCAGACCGCATTATTTTGTATACCATATATGTAATTATATTATATTCGTGTGCTACTTCAATAAATTGAAAAAGTTGCAAAACTACCGATAGACATTTCTTTCTGCCTTTCCTTTTCTCAGTATTCCTCTGTTCCTCGCATAGTTTCGTACAATACAAACTCCGCTCGCTGACTACTGCCGTCTGGGATTTCAATGCGCCGTGACGTGGGAGTAATTGCGACACGCATACGCGCGCATGCATACGCACACGTACGCGCAATGCCGTCGTCGACCTTGCGCTCGTCTTCCTTGTAAGGCGCAATCGAGCGCTTTGTGCCTACGATCAATTACGAGAGATATCCACTTTTGTCGCTCTCCTTGCTTAACGATGTGTCCCAATTAAGGTACGGCGATTAATGCCGCCGTTCGTTCTGAGACCCGAGATTTCTTTCGTGACTTCTTTTTTACCTCAATCTCGTTGTTACGTTCCCCAATGTAACCGATTCCCCTCGTCTCGGCTCTCTGCGAAAATATTATAGAATTTCATGGTCATACCTCGATTATAACAAATAACGGATCAGAGAAAATTGCGCGTATTAATAAAAATGTTGTTTCTACACATTTTTATCCTCTCCAAATCTATGCAAATTGAAACGCCCGGTAAAGTAGACAGGATGAAACAATCTTACAGCTCCGTGCTCACGTCCCACATTTAACGCGGTCATATAATTCGCGGCCCACGCTTAACGTCAACTAGGATCTTCATATTGGACAAACGGAACTTTGTTATAATCGGACGGCCACGTTTACGGGCTAAATGCGGACTGTAAATAAGGACCGTAGACGTAGACTCTCTTTGAATCGCCACGCGTATACGCTCGAGGAAATCCTATCCCACGCTGGATCTCTCGGCTCTCGGAGAAAAGGAGTCCGCGCGATCTGTGATCGCGTCTACGTAGTACGTCGCGCGGAGGAGGATCGCTCTCGCGGAGTAGTGTATCCTGAAGCCGAAGATGATCACTTGGCGAGTGAGAGGAGACGGCCCGTCCTTGTCTACTACCTCGGCACAACGCATACATCACGCCAGGCCGGCCGGCTCTCTCAAGATCAGGCGCGTTCTCGCGTGTGACCACACATATGTAATTCCAATTAACATTGCAGCGCGTGCGTACGTACATAAAGGCTTACATTACACAGCGCACGCGGAGTGTTACACGCGCGGATTATTCCGCGCTGAGGTTAACGCGTATGTAACGTCTGACTGATTGACTGACTGACTGATTTTTTTTCCTCGTTCTTCCAATCTTTCACGTACCCTTCACCATTCGGCTGCTCGTTCGCTCGCTCATCTCGCTCACGCTGCGAAAACGTATGCCGGATTTCACACGATGTCGACATGTCCAGATGGAATCTGTTACGATTTCGCGAAAACGAAGTCGTGGAAGCGATTTGCGCGCGGTTTTTTGCGTAATGAGAGTTGAAAATCGTTCCGCTGATTGGATGAGAGATCGCATCTTCAGATGGAACGAAAACACTTTCGGATAATTGCCGTAAATCGAGATAGACTTTCTGCTTGTTAAATCACGAGCGGTTCGACGCACGAGGGAGTCGAATTAAGTGAAACATCGAGTGGGAACGATCTCTAGGCATACTCGCGACATGCTTTTACAAGGCTCTCGATCGCGCCAACGAATTCGTACGATTAGCAAATGCTTCTAACCATCTTCTCGCGCGAACTGTCTCTCCTCTTTTTTTTTCGTAAAAAAGAACGCTCGCGTTCACGGCAGACGCGGACCACACACGACGAGGCAAGTGCATCGTAAGTAGCCTCTATTTCGAGAGAAAATATTATCGTAACGCCGCGCGCGCGCGCGTCCTCACCCGCGAACACTGCGTGCCTCTACCACGTGCTCGCTCGTATCGCCGGCTCGAAATAATATTTGGCCGCGCGAGATCGCGCGAGTAGCCGTAAAGATCGCGATACCGCGCGGGATCGCGTCCAGGTGCATAAACGACCCGCTCGCACCACTTACGACGGTGCTCGATCCAGCACTGTCCCCCTTCTTCTTCTTCCTGCTGGCACCGTTCTATTCGTTCGTCATTTATCTCATGAAATCGGCGCCCGGTCGCCTCTCGAGAATATCCCGAGCGATTGTCGTCCGAGGAACGTGACAATTATCGGAATAAAAGGAGCGTCAGCTCGGTCATTGTGATCGATCCCGCGCGAGAAAATCGGCCGATCCGAATGTGCGGACTCGCCGGAACCTCCCACTTTCTTTCACGCGCTTGGTCGCGCGTGGTCGATCTCCTACAAATGCGAAATTTATCTTCGATCTGGATCGAAGGACCGCAGCGAGGACCATGGCGACGGGCGCTCCTGACTCTCCATTATGCGGCTCCGGTACGGTCAGTGGGTCCGTCATTGTCCGTGCCGCTCGAGAATGGATGTTTTGGGTTTTCGTGAATGCGCCGAGTGACACCTTCGAGTGCTGCTCCCCGGACCCTCTCTACATATTTCTTCTCGACTCCCTTCTCTTCCCTCATCTTCCTTCATCGAGCTCTTATGCCACTATCTTTTTCGCTCTTCGCTCTCGCTCCTCGGATCCTTTTTCTTTTTCTTAACTCGACCGACTCGCGACGAGTAGCCGAGAATGCGAAACGATCGTTCACCGTTCGAGACTGGAACGAGCTGGTCATCTTGACTGAGTCAATATATTACCACCTTTCTCCCTCGCTCCTAGTATAGCTTTTTCGAAGGTTATACAGCGACGCGCTCTGATTTATCTAAATCTAGGATGCATGCAGGTTCTAGGGTTTTAAGATTTACGATTAGCTCGCTTCACAGGTGCGAGAATTCGATTTAGATGAGAACCGATATTCCCCGAAAGCATATAAATGTATCCATAATATATTTAAAGCCAAGTGAATATAAATTATTAGTACTTTAAAACAGAATCGTGTTATTTTGCAACTTAAGGATAAAAAAAAAAACAAATACATTATATCTGTACAGATAACGAACTTTTCAATTTTTAGAATAATATTAATTAAATGTGTTCCGATTTTAATTAAGACTGTTATTATACATTTAAAACTTAAGAACTACTTTTTAAATAAATAATCTGTCTTTATTAAATCTTTACAAGAGGTATCCCTCGCTTAATTGCGGAATTGTTCGACGAGTTCCGACATCGTTACCAAGAAAATGGAGACGGCAGCCGAGAATACGTTGAATGCAGAAGAAAAAGGAAATCGCGCGGAAATACGTATTTAATGTCTTTAAGGCCGCGTCAGTCACGCTCTGGTTACATCATTGCACTCGCGATTATAGTACGGAGATAATTGCGACTACGTAACTAGCATCGAGCGAAAACAGACGTTTTCCATAGCGACGATAATACGCCACGTCCATCGGGAATAAGTAATTCATGCATTCCGCGAAAAACAGAACAATTTTTATGCGTCCTGCAATGTAATGCCTTAAGCATAAAACAGGATTCAAAGCTGATTATCTGTCTGTCACAATCACTCTTTCAATATTACTGTTATTTTTTTCTATACGTTTAATGCACACACATGTTAATGTTATTCTTTTTATGTATTTTTTTCTTTCAAAATGCATATTAAAACGTATTTAAAATCGTTACATATAAATTTCGTATAAAAATAATAAAATAAAATCTCAAACGGCGGAGAGTTCAAATCACGAACAATGTACAAAATACGTGCATTATACAATTGATATGGATATTAAAATACGAGAATAATTACAACTTTATCAATTTCAACACATCGCAATACTACCTGAAGTCAATCTGTTTCATAAATAGGACATTCCGTTTATATATGTCCGAGAAATTCATAAATGACGATTCAGTATTGCATAATATATTTCGAAGTAGTGTATTCGGTAATTCGTATTATTCCGCGCTTTTAATCCAAAATGTTAATTAATTATTAATTAAATTAATTAAATTACGTTTAAACCAACAAAAAATTCAAAGCTTAATGCATGACACATTGGAAATTTTAAGGCTCCTGGGCTCTTTCCCGACATCTCGTGAGATGTGACGTCAGAAGCGAGAAATGTTGAGAATTGACACGTTGAGAATTCTTGCATAGTATTTCCAAATAAAAAGATATTTGCTTAAAATAACACTACAATTCATTTCAGCACACTTCGAAAATACTCCGAGTTTAGGTTAAGTCTACCCCTTTTCCTTGACAGTTAATAAACAGCCGTCAAATGAATATAATACGAAACCTAGTCATCCGCCTGTGCATAAGCCTGCATCACATTCGTTTTACAGATGTTTAACAACTGTCAAGAAAAAGGGATGTAACTCGGAGTATTTTTGAAATGTGCTAAAGTGATCTGTAGTGTTATTTTAAGCAAATATCTTCTTATTTGGAAATACTATGCAAGAATTTTCAACGTGTCATTTCTCGCTTCTGACGTCACATTCCAACATGACCGCGACGAGTACCCAGGAGCCTTAAGTGTAGTTGAAGAAATCTATTATTGTTCACGCGCATATAAGTATAACAATGAAGCGATATTTTATACTTCTTTAGTTTTCACATTTCGATACTTAAGTGATAACATAATAAATAAATTATGCAAAATATTTATTTTGCAATAACAGAAATACATCGGTAAATCTATAGCCGTCAATTGTGGGAATTAATTATAGCTGAGTTAATTGTTCATAGGAAATGCAGGTTTTCGCATTTCGATGGGTTATAGGTACGCGAAACGGCATGTACCGTGACTTGCCGAGTATCGCCGGGCGAATGACAATACAGAGTACTCGGCGGCCTTGCGGCTTGACGTATATTGTTTGTTATCAAATAAAACAATACATACAAAACTGTACATCAGCCAGCCTCACTTCCACGATATATTTAATGTTATTTTCACGAAATAACTACAACCAATATGTTACTTTTAATTTAAGCTAATTTCGATAAGTAAGTTTTTAGTACAGCTTGCACTTTCCTTTACGAATTCATTAGCGTTACTTAATTATAATTTTATTCAATTAAAGAAATAAATAATTTCATTCAAATAAAGAAATAATTAAAAAAGAAATATTATTACTTAAATACTAATTAAAAAAGAATTTGTTTCTTACAATTAGATTAGTTGCGTATATACTTCTTATTAATAACAAATTCTTATTGTTGTATACAAATTATATGTTTTAATTGATATGCATATTAATTAAATTATAGCAGTTAAAAAGAATTAATATAAACGTATTTTTTAAAAATTACTTAAACTTAGAAACAAATAAATTTAGTAGTGATAACATAGTATTGATAACATACAAGCAATTAAAGCAATTTTAAATAAGCGCATATTGCTATCTTGCTAAATCAATATAAAATACAAGAAAATTATCATCTAGCATTATCTTTCAGAATATGCAAAAATGTCATAATAAAGAATAATGTTTTATAAGTTTTAATATTAAAATATTAAAGTTAATTATATATTACAAATAAACATTGGAGTTTAATTTTAATAAGATAATTATGTAATGCATGCTGCACATTATTTAAGTAGCATTTAATTTGCACATTTTCTCATAATAAAATAAAATAATTTTTAACCGACGAATGCGTGAGTCCTATCACAGATGAATTTTTACCTGGTGTCTCAAGAAAAGTGGACCGAACATCTGTCGTACATTTTTTCTCGGTCGGTCATTAGCACAAAGTAGCGACACGTCGTTCCGAACCCCGTGAAATCCCGAGGATCTCGTTATGCGTAACCGAATACACGGAAGTGGCACAATGGCGGGCGCCTCGATTGGGAAGAAAAGAAAAGGAATGGTTTGCCCCTTAATCTGACGGCGCACATAAATTCGCGGGAACGAGTCAGTTTTCGTCGCTACAAATCCCTAGCCGCATCTAAAAGGGTTTTTGCCAGATGTTCGATAGGGGTGACACAATTTCTATCGGCAAATCGCCGAGGAAAAAAATCCCAAACGATCCAACGAGCATCTAATACGTTGGCAAAATAAACTATTTACAATAAATTTATAAACAATACTATTACAAAATTTTTAAAAATACGCCACACTTATTAAGTATATGATATTCACCCTTATTAGGGTTCTTTCTCTCATTCATTTTTTTGCTTCTTGTAAAAAAAATAAAAATATTATAAAGTAGAAGGCTGTTAAGCGGTGGTTTACGGTTGATCGATGTTGTATATCGAAAGAAGGACAAGCAATTGCTCCAACAATTTTGCTATTGTAACAAATAACAGTGGATTATACAGAATTACGTACGTCGCGATCGTGGCAGCGCGAGTGCGCTCGTTGGGGACGATACCGAGCCGAATGTTCTTGCGGTTCCAATGCGTGCGTGTGATGACCCTCGGTGCACCGGCGACGCGGAGGTAACACGCGCGTGGCGCGACCAAGTGCCCTTGAATTAAAATGGTAATAGAAATGTACGATTTGAATTGCGAATGTCATAGCGTGCGCGCTGCAGCCGAGTCCGGGATATGTATATGCTAAGCAGCGCCTTGTTTTGAATTTAGAACAGACGCCATCTTGCCGGCGAGCGGTTTGCTCTTTGCCCCCTTCCAGCAGGCAATTCATGCCGAAGATCGTCGCGACCAATGGGGATGCATTCAGGAAACCACGGTACGGGTACGATAGTATAACTTGTAGGGTATATACCTGCCTGTTTTAAAAGGCAACAGCGTCTGTACTACCATTCGTGATAGGCGACAGCAAACTCATTAACCCACCGGTCTACGGCCGCCTTTCTTTCCGCATTTGTTCACAGAGTTCTTCCTTGGTTTCCATACAATCCCTTTTACAAGAATCCGTGTAATGGTTACTGTCTCATACAATCATGACAGAAGGCGGTGATCATGATGAAAAAGATTATTGAGAAGTATCTATGCAAATATAATTACTTTAAAAAAGTTTAGTCGATCCAATTCAGTTTTAAAAATCTCTCTCAGAACTCCTTGAGAAATGTTCTTTCTCAGTGTTCTAATATACAAGCATAAAATTTTTTTTCAAATGACAATTATAACAGCTTTTTGATTATAAAAAGTCCTTTTTTCTTTTAAATCTATTTAAAAGCTATTAAATTTATATTTACATATATAAATATTCTATTTTTATTGTTTAACTCTTTATGATCTAATTTTTTGCGCATAAAAAATTACATAACGCGAAACTAGCAAACATTAATCTTCGGATAAAATTAGCAATTATTTACCATTTTTAAATTTTTTATTAAAAAAAAAACGGTTTATAAAAAAATACAGTTATATGAGTGTGACTTCAGTTATATAGCGTTATACGGAGTCTGACAATAAAGTTCGCAATTCGTCATGATACAATAGCTACATACTTTATTACTGAAGTCCCCTTAGGAAGCTACACACCCCGATACCAACGCCTTATTTATTGTTCAAAGCAATTTTGGAACTATTGTGAAATGGTCTTCGGTCAATGAGCTTCCGTGACGGGAGTCCCGTCGTGTTATTCTTAATGTCATTAACGTCATTAAAAAGTGCATTCCTTTCAACATTTCCTTTATCTTTAGGAATAAAAAAATGCAGATACAGCATTAGATCCAAAACTGCTTTGAAGAATAGACAAGGCGTATTGGTGTGTAGCTTTCTAAGAGGATTATTTTGAAGAATGCTAAAATGATATTCAGGCAACAAGGTATGTAGTAATTGAGTTCACGAACTTCATTTTAGACCTCGTAAAAGTTTGAGATTTGACTAATGGTGAACATGACACAGCGACAATTAAGCTTTATTGTCAAGCAATAATGGCGAGAAAGAATATAAAATTGTAAAGTATTAACATACGTGCCTAATCCTGAATATTTTCAATATTCAAAGCGTTTTGGATATTCACAAAGAAATCACAAAGAATCAGAAGTAATCAAAAGAATGAATAGTGGGCGTAACCAGGGGGATGAAGTAGAAAAACTAGAATACCTTGAGTATGCCCAAAATTTCCCTTGTGACTTTCAGAATATAAAAACCTGGCAAATTTTTATACATATATAAAATCAAGCAAGAAGGAACAATGCGATTTTATCTATTCTTTCGTGTCACGTATAAGATACATCCTTTCCCTCTGCTATATTGTTCAGATTTCTGTAGACCATATTATCTAGTTGACCTAAGTAAAAGTTCCTAAGTAAACAATCATTTCTAATTGTATTATGGTATTAGGGGTAGTATCTTTAATCCCATTTTTGGCTGTTCTTCCGAAAACGTCCGTGCTCCGATTTAGGTAAAACTTTGTGAATAGGTTTCTTTTAGATAAAAAAGACATGTACCAAAAGGATTTTTTGCGACTCCAAAGTTTACAACTTTTTTAACATTTTTAACTTGCTGCCTCCGCGCATACACTTTCCACGCGAAACGAGGTGTCACGAGGTGCCACTTTTCAATATCCTAACTATTCTCTGCTATAACAAATTATTTCTGTTACAAATATTAAATATTTTTACACAATGCAACTTTTCATAAGAAGCGACAAAAGAAGAAAAAACGGGTTTTTAACTTTTCACGCGAACCGAGGTTCACCCCCACCACCCCTGATTGCGGGGGAGGAGCGGCAGCCCCTCCCCCGCCTACGTGTGTACTGTTTCTCTCTCTCTCTCTCTCTCTCTCTCACTGCTAATTCTGTGTATATTATTATATACTATGTGATAGATTATATACATTGATATCTCGAAAACTATAATATGCATCGTAGTTTACAACGTTTCTGATTTTCTGAAGTTTCGCCAATGATATTTATGTTATGACTTTGACGGGTATGACTTTATGGTTGTTTACATTACTTGAGAGCTGTTTTGGTTCGTTTCGCGTGGAAAATGTATGCGCGGAGGCAGCAAGTTAAAAATGTTAAAAAAGTTGCTAAACTTTGGAGTTGCAAAAAATCCTTTTGGTATATGTCCTTTTTATCTAAAAAGGAACCTATTCACAAAGTTTCATCTAAATCGGAGCACAGACGTTTTCGGAAGTTTTTATTGTTAACCTGAGAAAAAATGTAAAATTGTAAAGTTTTAACATACGTGCCTAATACTGAATATTTTCAATATTTAAAGCGTTTCGGATATTCACAAAGAAATCACAGAGAATCAGAAATAATCAAAAGAATGAATAGTGATAGAATTTTTGCTTGCGGATTCAGTACACAAAAAAAAAACTATACGAAACAACTCTTTTTTTAGACCGCATAAAAAAATAAAATTTTGTAGATCTGTATTACTCTTTCCTGTAACACTTTTCAATAAACGTATTCAGCAAACACCAAAAGGAGAAATTTTATTTTTGAAAATTACAAGGCTGCACAAAGAATGATACAGATAATGCATCAAATAATATGAGATTGTAGAATCGTAGATACTTATTAGTTGCAGAAAGCAAAAGTTATTCGAAATATAATTATATCACGTAAAAATAAAATTAAAGAAGACAGAAAACTTCGATATATTCAATACTAAAAGTAAAGAGAATTTTGAAACCTAGGGATTAAGAATTACGTAGATCAAAAAAGTATAATTTTTTTAAATGGGAAAAGAACACAAGAAAACAAAAAGAGAATGAATTGTATTTGTGAGCGATTATGTAAGACACCCTTGCATTATGCATGTATAAAAGTAACTGTTATGATCATATTCATTAATAAAAGTTGAAGTAGGATTCAATCGATAATTGTAAGAAGTATATTCTCGTATCTCATTGTCAGCGCAAATGTTTACAACTGTCATTGCATAGATATGGATCTATGCGTGTTTTTCACCGATCCGCATTACGTTCATACATTGCAAATCGTTAAAATATTGCTAACATCTAAGGCTCGGACGTACATGGAATATTAAAGAATTGAAACGATGCTTTTTTTCAGATATTATCAAGGCTCTTGTACACCAGTTTAATTGTACGATCTTAATTCGCGTTATTCCTGCGCGTGTTACGAGTTACGATCGGCGATTGAGAGGTGTGTCGTAACGTGTATACGCGATCATGCGCGATGTCCGATTTTAATTATGCCTTGCAGTTTGATGGCGTTGCGTAAGTCTAATGAGACAGAGATCGATCTCGTCTGAACCGCGTCAGTCTCAGCTGAAAGACGACGCCAGAGCAATGGCAGAAAATTCCATCCGTCTATTCTAGCGGAAACACGGCGCTGGGTTCCGATAGGAATAATTCTTCTGAGAAAAGGAGATTCCTCGAGATGTAGGAACGGATGGACCGCGTTTTCTAATTGTTCCTCTGCACGCAACACAGCACAACTTTGCGCAAACCTCGCGCAATCGGCGCGCGCGCGCGTGCGTGTGTGTGCGTGTGTGTGCACGACGAGAGCGAGTATGCGCAGAATTCGCGGTCCGGGTTCAAGATTGCGGGGCACGACTCCCAATGACCTTTCCGCGCAAACGAAGAAATATTTAATTGGCGCGTAACGCGCGGATTAACCGAAGCTTTATGGGGATATCAAGCGCGCGGCGGCGAGCGAAAGATAAGTACCAGTAACGGAAACGCGGCGTATCGACGCCGCGAGAACGTTTCAATGCTCTCGTTCCGATACGATGACGTTGCCGTACAATCGGCATATCGCACCGGGTTACCGCCAGCCGATGAACCGCCGCCCGCGGAACCGTGCAGGGAATGCCACTTACGGCTGTGCTTCCTCTTGACCCGCGCGCAAAGAGGCATGCCTCGCGTCGTTTCGCGAAAAATTTTAATGCGCTCGCGTCGTGAGCATTAGACATTAAATCTTCGCCAAAGCCGCGGTGCTCTCAAGAGGTCTAGCGGAAACGAATAAAGTATAGTACTTATGAGATATGTATCTCGATGTAGTGTTAATTTCAAGGGTATCGATATGCGCGGGCATTATAACCGCTGCTCATCGAACGACCGTAGGAAATACCGAAATGATGAAATGTAAAATTGTTGGGGGTATCGCTATTATGTATATCGCGGATATAATACGCTGCTAATAGTTCCTGCACGTGGTTGATACGCTATGTAAATTTGTACAAGCGAGTATTACATTGCAAGAGAAAAAGAATGTATAGTTTCATCATAAATGGAATACGTTGTACTTGATTTAGAGATAATTAAAACAGGATACATGCATCATTCGAATTACTTCATATTTTTATATAATATGGGGCACATGTATAATTTTTATTTTCCTTAAGATTAATTAAAATAAAAATCATTTTATGACATTCTTTTAAAATAGTGTTATAAAAAAAATGGTTTTATTTTTATGAATAGTCACATGCATAATCGTCAATAAGTACAAATCTTTAACGCAAAATAATAGTTCCATATGCAGCAATATGCTCTTTTATCGAATTCTAGAATTACTTCATCAACACCGAATAGAATCAGAACAAATCTCTTAATGAGATAATAAATTCCAAAGTCCCGTGCGAGAGTGTGGCGTCTTGCAATCGTATTGTACGGGTCAGAACTGTGAATCCGTTCGCCAATTACGCGTTTCTCTTTCCTGCGGGCGCGCCAAGTACCGTCGCGTTTTCGACGCGAGACTTCGACTTCCGCATCGATGGAAACGTAGTCATATCGATGCGCGGCCGCAGGTACAGCCGGTACCCCGTGTGTGGAGCGTTGTTCGCGATCAATAGATCGCTGTACCGGCGGATCAGCGATCTGGCGGGATCTAGCAGCGGGAGATCGTGTAGCGATCGTTCGTTCCGCGATCGCGCACAATACGAATCGTATGTTCCGGGGTCGTACCGGGGGCGACCGTCTACGTACACACCACGCTGAATCCGTGAGAAGTGCCCGCTCACGGACCGGTACACCGGTCTTGCGCCGCTGTAAAAGATACTTTCCACGTGTACGGATCGTTCCGTGTCCGGTGCTATCGAAAATCGGACTATACGAAGCCGGTCGTAACGTAATCCCCGTTTCCGTCCTTCGCTAATCGAAAGATCGAAATTTCGCACAAGTCTCACTATTTCTTGTTTTATGAAGATAAATTTTTAACAAACGTAAAAATCTTCAATGCGTACATGTATATAATAGGATTAAGGCTCCTGGTCCCTGAGCCGAGAACTCTGCGTTGACGGTGGCGCCGTACCGTCGTGGCAGAAATAAGAACTCTCTCCTCTCACTCTCTCCAATGGAGAATTCTGTCTTGTGACATCTTGACAACCTATTTTGCGTTGCGTTAAATTTCTTTATTATTCACTCTGTACTTGTGCTATAACGTTTAACGTATTCGTGAAACTCGTAAAATTGACCGTATGGTAAGATTTGCAAGAAATACATATGCGGAAGGAACATTCTCCACTTTTTTCGATAGTCGAAAACGGCTTGTTTTTCCGTATGTTTAGGCTTCGTTTTATGGTTGTTTGTTTATTGTCGAGGGAAAAGGATAGTATCCGGTCAATTTTAGAAGTGTGCTGAAACGATCTATAGTGATTTTTTATTGAAATGTCTTTTTATTTCGGAAAATACCGCAACATAAAATAGGGTAATTTCTCGCCTCGATAGCAAGAAATTCAATATGGCTGCGGTGACTTCCCAGGAGCCTTAAGCAGGGATTATTAAATATAAATTTGTAAAAATTTAAATTATACCTCAAAAATAGTTTAGTGATTTTTAATAATCAAGATAAGCATTTGAGTCTTTGTTCTTAATTTATCTTCTTATTTTCTGTAAGGGTGCACTGCGCTGATTGGATATTTATCCTTCAAATGTTGTCTTTGAAATCGCAATTATTTGCAAACACGAGCTAAAATTCTTCGTCTAAATATTTAGTATAATATTCAATATGCATTGGTTTTAAAATTTATAATAGACATTTCACCTTTTGTAATATTTAAATATTTTTGTAGTATAACTGGATATCTTTCTCGTTTACACAATTAGATTAGGCATGTCACATTTTCTGTGAGATCTATTCATGTTCGTCTTCGTTACCTCCCACTCGGAGAGATGCGCAGAGCATTCATCGTTCGCCAAAAGCATGCGGTGTAAAATATCTCGCCACGAACATTATATTACAGCAAGCATATCTGATGCCGTGCATATACGGGGTGTCGGACAACTTTTGAATCGCAGACATCTTCCCGCATAATATCTCGAATAATTTAAGCGACGTAAAACCTCGCATTTCCTAGATTTTACGACTTTTTCGAAGCATGACGAAATTTCGCTTTCACGTATTGGCTCACCGAACCGATCAAGCGATAAATTGTTGTCGCTCGCACGCGTGCGTACAAGTTAAAAGAAAATACAAAACCGTTTTGATTTTTATTTTCATCATATTTCGTTCGCAATGGCAAGTCAAATCGCTCTCTCTCTCTCTCTCTCTCTCTCTCTCTCTCTCTCTCTCTCTCGTGTACCGCGTGCAGAGTCGAACACCTTGTATACCTGCATCCGCCACACTCATGTTGCGCCTGACGAGTACGAAATAATGTAAAGATCGGACGCGGCAGCTGCCGCCAGTGTGTGGCGCATCAAAGGATTTGCTGATTCAGAGCCGTGGAACGAAAGGAAGTCTCGTTTCTTGACTAAGAATCGAAACATCGATCGATCATCGAGGGCGTTACGTCTTGAGCTACGTATATCTGGCGCAGAAAGCGGTTTTCAGAGACCGACAGTGAGAATTATCCCGAAGATTTATTTTGTTGCACCGATATGCGTGGGAGCAGGCACGAATCTTTCCCACAAAATACATCTTCAAACGCTACGATTAGCAACGTCTCTATAGTGAACGATCTATTAATCCGATAATGTATTTTACAGATCAATCTTTTTTAAAAGATCTTCGAGTGTCTCGTATTTTCTATCTTTAAAATGTCGCGAAATGTCTTCCCTTTAAAAGTGACGAAAACAGATCATCTTACGCTTTACTCACATTTCGAACGTGTATAACGAAAGTTTCTGTTACATCTATCCTAAACGGAACGATTAACGTACAATAGACATCGTACTTTCGACATCGACGATTACTCGTCAAACACGATCTTCTGTAGTAAAAAAAATGCAACTATCAAGCGACTATCTGCACTCACCGATCGTTACCGATGACTATCCCGGAGTCTCGTTTTTCACGAAATCAGTTTTCCCCCAATCGCGAATGACAATCCGTTTCCTGGCGGCAATAGACGTTTCTGAATGCGCTTATACCTCGCTCGATGCAATCTGTAGGGTGTCTCGCAACAAGAACGTTTCGCAACGCGATTTATCGGCTGTTTAGTTATTTCGGCCGGTTCCCGTCAGACTGTGTCGACGATACCGTGTGGTGTCGATCGCTATCTTAATTTCGTATTGTGATCGGTCAAACCGGGCCCGGTGTGTATTATAGTGTTGTGGGTCTTGATATAGCATAGGCGAGCATCATGTCTACGCGCGATGTTTGGCCTCTGTACCCTTTGTACATTTCAGATCATAAAGGAAGCCCCTTGTAAGAGAGCATAATGCCGATGAATCGCGTTTACGAAACGTCGCGTGAAACCGCATGTATGTACCGCACGCATCGTGTCAAGAATCGAGCAATCAACATGACTCTCCATACAAAATTCACGCGATTTCAATCAATGACGTGACTCCTCGTAACATCACATGTTTTTCGTCCTACGTCATTGTCAAAGACATGAGAATATTCTTTAATCAAAGAAACAATCTCTAATAGCGAAAAATTCAGTGGAGTGTAAATTTATGAATTTATATATCACAAATTGTCGTAAGAAAGTAAATACAAATATGACAATACATATTTTACTAATCATATTTAGTTTCTATTAATATTTATAAAAAAAATTGCATATTATGTTAATTAATTTATAGACGCATCAGCGATCACGATCAATTTATATCGCGCCTCGCTGTGTGGACCTTGATGCTACGCTCTCAAAGTCGCTCGTTAAATTCACGAAAGTGGAAGGAGAGCACGGTGAGCTCATAAAACTGATAATTTACGCATTCGAGAGTATCTCGGCCGAGTATCCGCGGTCTTCGTTGGCCCGAAAATTCTCGAGATGACAGCGCAGGCAGGTAGAGACGGGGTATGTGTGTGCGCGCGGGATGGGTCGCGCCGTGTCCACCGATTCAGATGCGTCACGATTAAGGCCGTGGGCGGGTCTTGCGATCAGATTAATGACGTCATAAACCCAATAAAATATCACCGTGGATGCCAACAATGCGGGCGAATCCCCCGGGGAATCGGGAGCGAAGCGAGCGTAGATACCCCCCCTAACCGTTCTACTTTTATTTCTTCGTTCTCGCCCGCCGTCTCTCTCGGTCTCTATCTCCCTGGCACCCCCTCTTTGCCTTACTATATGATCTCCTTTTTTTTCGACTGATGGATGATGCAAATAACTGCGCCTCCTCCTGACGCAACCGTCGAACGGTCACGAAACATTTTTCTCAGCAGGTGGTTGGTACTACGGTGGCAGGTTTTAGGAGGGAAAAAACAGGGGGTGGGTATCAGAGTGAAAGAAGAAAGAAATGCCTCGCTACGCCCATGAAATTTTTACGCTGCTCTTTTTTTCGTTAGGAATTCTAGGCGACGAATCGCGATGTGGACCAATAAAAATGGAAGTCGGTCGATGAGGGTACGCTCGAAGCTATGCTTTGCGATGTTCCGGTTCACCCTACCACATAGAAGTCAAATTATGTCCTACCTTTCTTCTCGACCTAAGCTCGTTTTTTTTTGGAGCAGTCCTTTTTCAGCAATGGTGAGAAAAACACAGTTTTTCTACAATGTGCGCTTAAATTCAACGTCAGTCCGTCAAATATCGTCGTTATTAATATTGTACAGTCGGCAATATATTCTGATTAGAAAACACGTGCACGTCGAAATCTAATACATCGTATAATTACTTTGATGTCAAATAAAAAGATAATGAAATGACATTGTAGATTCTCTAAAAAATGTCACAGATTATACGTACCTATATAAAATTAAAATATCGTGCAAATATCTGAAGATAATACGCAAAATATTATCGTATGACTGCCGAAACAAGTGCTGTGTAATAATGAATTTAGTGGAATGGAGAACATTGGAAACTTGGAAAGAGAAGGTAAGTGCCTGTTTAAATCAAATAAAATTCTTTTAAAATATTACACGAGATAGCCTGGGGAAACAAGCTACAACGAAACACGAATCATGATCTACGCGAGATGATTCGTAAAACAGTTGACTGTCAGATAAAACTGATAGCGTGGCAGGATCTGGTTAATGAGTGAGGAAATAGAGTCGCGCGTTAAATAGTCCAAACAACGCGTTTGCGACGAGCAATCTATTTGCCAGCCAGTTTTCATGTAACGAGTCGTATTACACATGCGTTGTTAGGCGACATTAAATAATACTTTGCGCAATCTCGACGATATGCACTTGCGGGAACTGTATAATGGAAAAGCATAAAGCAAGAGCTTCGACTTGCGAAGCGTTGCGAAAGCGATCGTGTGATCTTTATCCCGATGTAATCGTTTACGCCGTGCCGGATTCCTCGATCGGGCCGCGAACGCGGTATTTAATCGCATCGACGTTTACCGCACGAACGAGCAAACGATGCGATCGGCTGGCGAGAGAGTGACGACCGATATATATATAATATATATGTACGTAACTGGTATATGTATATTCAACTGACGATATATCGCGGCGTAGCGTGCGGATCGGGAGGGGCGACCTTCTAGCTCCTCCGTGAGGGTACACCGACAAATTCGTGTCCCGTGGCGAAGGGGGCGGATCTGTCACATCTGCGGAGAGCAATCAAAACCTGCGGCCTCGCTGTATATCGGAGTCCGTTCCGCTCCGTGTAAGAGGCACGACGGCCACGACAAGCCGGGGTCGCGAGGGGTCGGATATCGATACCTTGAATCGGCGGACGATGTCTCTCGTCGTGCTCATCAAGAAGCGACAGGACAGTCCGCAGGTTGCTGCGTCATTCGAGCCGGGACACAGGATGCGTGGTCTGCCGTCCGTGGATCGGTCCCGTCGTGTACCTTTGTTTCTAGATCTTGCGTCGTATGAATATTCGTGGGCGCATTTGTGTCAGGTTGATTGAACATCTTGTTATTAATAATAGAAAAACGAAAGTATCGCACAAAAGATGAAACTTCGAGACCAACTTCGAGGAAATAAATATTTTGCAAAGGGATAGGGAAAGGGATATATATGGAAGTGAAAGTTTTGCTTTTATCCTTTAACTTCATATAGAGTTATAGTGAAAGCAGAACGAACTAAATAACGATTACTTGGATCTAATACGAGTTTGGCAATCAATTTAAAATGTGCTACAATAGGTGTTGCAAAAACGACAGCTGTTTTTTATAGGAAATACATTTTTTACGATCATAAATAGATCAAGGAAAGGGCTCAAATATTTTTTTACGTTGCTAGAACAAGAATGCGTTGAAAAGAAACAATAACCGGAAAAGACTTTTAGACATATAGATGTATTTTTTTACCTTTGTTCCCAAATAAAAAAGGTAACTTATGGAATGTTACGAAGAGGGATATAAACTAGCGTGAAAAAAACTGCAATTTTTTAAGATAAAATTTTGCTGGGTATAGAAACATCTTCAGACTTTTTTAAGGAGTTTTTTTAAGGACTTTTTTAAGGAAGTCGAAGAAGTGACCTCGTATATTGCATGTCACATAAGAGGCACGCAGTCACTGCCTTTTCAGGTAGTGACTGCAGAGTTAATGTAGCACTAGGCCAATTCATGACCGACCGATCTTTTTACGCGTCCACGCAGGCGACCGTTAAAAAACTGAAAAAATTATTGCAAGGTCAAATATAGACAGGCCTAGACGAGGTACCAGTTCATCGTCAATAATACACTACCCTTCTAACGACTACTTGGTAAGATCTATTTCCAATAGTAATAATTTTAAGAGACCTCGACCAGAACAACCGGTTGTAAAGGATAGCAGTTGAGACGAAAGGGAAAAGAGAAGCGGCGCTAAAAAAATTACGACGTCTAAAAGAATACGTCGGGAAACCCGTACAAGAGTTTATGAGTTTTCTCTTTATTGTTGTGGAGAAAAATCAGACACATTTCCGCGTTTCACCGTACATGGTTCACATCGCAGTAACGAACAACAAAAAATTTATCTTTGCACGAAGAATGTCGTTCTAAATACGCAAATTAATAAAATTATGCATTTAATCATGATAATATGTATATGCGCTTCTCTCGAGAATAGCTTTATAAATATGTTGATTATCGGCTAACTAGTTTGTGCACAAAATTGTTATATATATTATATATCCTTGATGACTTCGCGACGACTTTTTATCATTTGATATTGTAGATATACTTTTTTTTAGCTTTGCTTCTATCTTCCCTTTTCTCAACTGCTACAACTACAACCGGTTGATCTGGTTTCCTAAAAACTTCTTAAAAACAAGATTTCTTAAAAACAAGATTCTCTTAAAATTATTGCTGATACCAGTGGAAATAGATCTTACCAAGTAGTTGTTAAAAGAGTGATGTGTTACTGACAATGGACTTATACAGTCGTCTAGGGCTTTCTATATTTAACCTTGTAATAATTTTCGCAGTTTTATAATCTTTTTTTGTTCTATTTTCTTTTTTAGCTTTTTTTTAACTCTACAAACCTTTTACGATTTCCGGGTTATACCTACAATTAATTTCTCCAGAGAAAGTGTCATAAAATATTTTTTCCGGAAAAAAGCGAAGAAAAAATTTAACACAAAAATAAAAACTGATCTAAATCTATTTCAACATAGCAGTCATTACTTCTTTTTAGCAATGCTCTGTTTTTTGTTTTCTTAAAAAAATACAGCTTTTGTATTTTTTTTGTAGCGTCCGTTCAGGAATGAAAGCTGTTTACATCCTCATTCGCATTAACTGAGGCAAGCCATAAAAAGAATTTAGGGTAGAGAAGGTTTCATATCTGATATTTACCATTATAAGTTCAATAGACTTTGTCTGAATCCTTCTAATTTTTAAAACATAAGACTTTGTTACTATTTCGTAATCGCACACTATTTCACAATGAAATACAATTAGAATTTTTTACGCTAATTCTAAACACTAAAAAATTTTTATTATTTTTTATATTTTCGTTTATCATTAATTATTTTTTATTGCTTTATACATTTGTTTGTGTTTCTGGCATGTTATTTAAATGTTTTTTTATATGCTTAATTAAAATATAAAATATAATTATATGGAAAATATAATTATGTTTAATTATGTATTACAATTTGAATCACGCGTTTTATTCATTTGATCAAGATTGTTGCAACTTATATTATTCTAATATAAGAAAAAAATATGCATTTATTCCCATTTTTTATCCACTTTTATTCAACTATATCGAAGATCATGAAAAGAACACCCTGTTATTATCGAAAGTCATCGTTAATACCAAAGATTACGTGCGCACGTATAATAAATGGCCAGATACGAAAGGCGGACTCGCATCACGTCGCATCACATCGCACCGTATCCTATATCGCGCGAGTAAATTCGCCCGAATCACGACGGAAGAGGCCCTCGGAATGGGGCTAAAGTGGAGCGAGCGCTCTTCGTGGTAGTCCTCGGGGCGTATCGTTGCGTGAAACCGACATCATCGTAGCACAACGAGGGCCTAACGACGGGCATTCACGATGCGCGCCCGTTTGCCCACGTGACATGCAAAAATCACCCTTCTGGTACGGCTGAGATATACGAGGGGCCTCTGGCTGAGGATGACTAGTCCGTGATTGGCTCCAAGGGTGGCAGAGAGGACGGGGGGGATTGCCGAGGGAGGAGAGAGAGAGAGGGGGAGCGAACATCCCTTTCCCCGTTCTCCACTCGCATTCTCCGCTCCCTTTCTTCAAGAGTCGAGAAACCTACGTCGGGCTAATTCAACCAACAAAACGAACGTTTACGCACGTTTTGCATAAGCGCTAAGTCACGGCAGTTCTTCCTTTTCTTCTTCGCTCCTGTCCGGTCTCATCATCCTTCTCTTTCGTTCATGTCGGAGTCCTGACGAAAAGGGACCGTGATCGTCAATGAGATCAAAGCGTCTTTCAACGTTCTTCCGAAAGAAAAAAAAACAACTAATGCATGGATAATACCATTCTTTTTTTTTTCATTATTTTATAAAAAAGATATTATGTTCAGTAAGACATTACAGCACTTCAACGCAACGCCGTTGAAAGTATAATCAACGAGGAATCTCTTACGATTCGTGGCGGTGAACAGTGGGATTTTTAATTAAGTGAAAAATTTGCGATTCTCCTCCCTCGCCTCCGTCTTTACCGTTTATCGTCGAAGACGCGCGCGAGTGTATGGCACAACACCATCACCAAGAGTCAACAAATAATATTTCCGAAGGGCCTTCATCGGTTCGCCTTCTACTACGTAACAGCAACCCCGTCCAAAAGGAACACAGACACGCGGCCGGACGGATCGCAAGCAGAAACAGGAGTATGCAGAAGAACCGAAGCGCAGAGAGTGGATCCCTCTGTTCCGTCTCGCTTTACCGTTGGCAATCGCTCATTCGGGATCACGGTATATCACGCTTCATATAGAAAGCCTCATGGCCGATGAATTATTGACCGGACAGCGCCGTCCCGGGCCGTGCTCCGGCTCGCAGAAGCGATCGACCATACCAATTCCGTTCGCGGCAATGATGAATCCAATCATAATTTAGTTACATCTTATTAGACTCCTACCGCGCTGGCTCGCCGTGAGACCGCCAGGTATATAACCTTCTTAATCCACGAAATGCATCTCGCTGCTACCCCTTCGCTCGAGCTGCTTGCTTGCCTTCACTCCCTCCCTCCCTCCCTCAATAACGCACTAACGGCAGCAACAGCAGCAACAGCGTATCCTTCCACGCTCGCGGCTCCCAGAGAGACGGCTGGCATTCGTGACTACGAGCCCCGATCGCTTTTTGTCTCTTTCTTCGGGCTCGCTTATGAGCCCGTTTGGCTTCATCGAGAAGTCGATTATAGTCGAAATTTGTATCTACGTAGCAAAGGAGAACGGCAAAGGAGAATGGACCACCCGCCGTTTGTCCAGGGAAAATGTCAAGTCGTCGAGAAACGATTTGCTTTGTTCCTCTTAGAGGGATCTAATTGGACGAGCGCCCCAATTGGAGTCGTTTGGAGCATCGTTTATTATATCCTCGTTGTGATTTAGTTCGCTCGCTAAATCAGATGTCGATGCTCTTGTGTCAGGACAGCATATCTCAGGCCGGTATTCAAAGTCCGTTCTTATTTCAAGATCGTCTTAAATAATGTCTTAATGCTAATACGATTCTGTGAATGGTTTGTGACATCTTAACATTATACTTAAAGGACGGTCTTAAATATAAGAACCAACTAATAAATACCGGCCTCAGAATGCAATATTGCAGCTTGAATATTGAAAATCGACTATTTTCAAAATTGAGTAGTCATGTTTTTTTTCATTTTTAAATGTTAGCCATTTCCACATAAAATGATTACCGTCATAAACAGACGCACATTAAATTAGAATAAAATATGGAACTAAATGTTAGTCGAATAGAAAAAAATATCTTAAGTAATTTACATTAATGCAAATATAAAAGACGTCATAATAATGCGCAAAAATAAAACTAATAACCGTAAAAAACTAAATATTTCAGACATTAGTAGATATGATTAATAATTTACCTCAAACATCTACAAAAAAGCAGGTGTACATATCTTGTCCAGAGAAAGGTGACCGCCATATATGACATTACAAGCCGTTTATAAATCACAGCGTGATTTGCGATGCCGCCGCGGAAAGTTACATCCAATTACGCAACACTTTCAGTTGCGTGCGCAGCAGGGAAATTAAACAAAATATTAGCGAAGCGTTCGCCAACGGCGCGCTCTAAAGCGAACCCGATGCGATCATAATTGCCGTGCAGGTCAGAGCTACAGAGTCTGGGTCTATACTTTGTACCTGTCGCTTGTATCTACCAACAACTCAGTTCGCCTCGAACGTAAGCCCGACACTCGACCCGACCTGTAACATTCTAATTTGCGGTATTTCGAAAACGGGCCGCGGTGAAGATTAAACGAGAAGTACGGCTGTGTACTACTATGCGGCTGCGGCGGGCACGACGAAAAGTACTCCCGCGTCTTTAAGCGCCGATAAACGCGGCAGGCGCTAACGTACGTTTAGCCGCGCGATTACGTGCTTTGCCCGACGGGTATTTTCCTCCTGTATCGATACACACACGGCAACAATCTGTGCGCCGAACTGCGCGTGCCTGACTCACGGATTTTATGGGCCGCGACCCCACATTTCGCGGTTCTCACGCTGGCTCGCTTGCGTAGGAATGTTAAAAAGCCGTTCCTCATTAAACGAACTGGAACGGAATTCTGGAACGGTACTGCAAATACTTCGAACTCCAGACGAACGTTAACTAGAAGTGGATTGTGTATCGCGTGTTCGCCCCGCCGCTGCGCGTTTCATATCGCGTGTTCTCGCGACAGGCACGAAAACACGGACGTTCGACGTTTCGACGACAAGCCGCCGTCAAATCGCGACGTTTTATCCGTTCAATGGTTTATCGATGTCGCGAGATTTGCAACCGAAAGTTATTGTTATTTGCCAAACTGCGAATCTACTTCCGTGCAAAGAATTGCGACGGTGGTGAGAAGTTTTTGTCGCAGGAAGCTTTCGAGGAATATCGGATTAAACAATGGCAACTAACGATCTATGCACGAGCACGTTCCACTAATCAGCCGTGACTAACGATCTGAAGACTATCTCGAAGTCATGGGAAAAGTTTTGACATGGTTCACCGTTCGCCGATGTTTTCTTGCAGCCACGTATCCGCGCGCAATATTATTATACAAGAACATGACATGATGTTAATATCTCTAGATTTATAGATAATAACCAGTAATTTCGTAGAAGCTCTTTTCGTGCATGTAATCTTTAAACTTAATGTAGTGTTCATCAATGTAAAACAATTATGAAATACAATATTAGCATAAATATCGAAATTTTTATCGAGACAAGACTTCAAAAATCTATGATTAGAAATTGTACTATATAGAAATGTGAGAATGCCGGTTATAAATTATATAAGAAAGCAAGAGTTACACTTTCTCTTCGTGATTAAATTTTATCCGTACATTTTCCACGTAAATCGCCCCAACATACAAGTAGTGATCTATTTTACATTTTACAGTTATATTTTTTCGATCAGATGTTTCTTCCTGCTATTGTTTCACTGTACATTGATATAATGCTGTGTTCCGCGTTTCTTCAAATACTCTCCCATTCTTCCTATCGTTGTATTTTATCGGCCTTGACGCGTGCCGGTCAATGGTTGTCCGTTCGAGCGCAACTAGGAAGCGCGGCACTCTCGTGCGTACCGGAGCGTGCAACGGGACGGCGTCGCTTTCGAGCTGACATTCACGTAAACACTCTACCCGGCGATTGTCCGATCTGCCCGCGAAAAGAATCTGAATGGCCGGCGATTAAACGTTTCGTCGTAAGCCATTAAAGGCGTGCCGTAGTCGGCGCGGATCTCGGCGCGATGCGTGACGTTTCTAGTGTTTCGACGTCCCGCGCGCGTGAGCACGCACTATGCGCGCAGGTGCGTCGGCGAGAAGAAGCGGACAGAATCGTAAACGAGCATGCGGCGGCCAACGGTCGACGCCGGCGACCGTTAAATCGTGGACAGGTAAAATCGTGCGGAGATGGATAGATAAACGTTTATTGGGGATGTCGCGACCGGGGCCTTTTAAGCGTTTCATAATTATCCAGATAATGTTAAGATAAATGCAACAACATCGCCCGGTGCGTCATGAAGGCATAGTAGTAAAGCAGGAAGTTTCGCGCAACCTTTCAAAGGAAATACTTTTGGTATAATTGTTTAAAAATTATATAGAAATCGTAAAACCCCTTTGCAGGTTTTTGCAGAAAAGGAAAAAAATACAATAATAATATTACGGTACTCTATAATACAAATAATATTGCAATACGATAATTTTATGATTCTTTGATCGAACTCGCAACGATACCATCGTCACTTTGGACTTTCTACCTTTTCTCCGTTAAAAAGAAAAATATAATCGCGGATAGTCGATAGTCGTGGTGTAGTTACAATTTCGCAAATATTCATTAAATCGTTTGCCAGTGCCGATTCGCGCACCGATTTCCGGCGGTAATAATAAGTTTATCCAAATCCTCCTTGTATCCTAGCATCGACTAACGAGCAACACCTGTATTCTCGAAGCGACCGCGTTTCAGTTAACTACTGCGTCGTGCCCGCGACGTAAAGGCAAGGAGGAGCAGGCCGCTCCAATTCCTCGACCCCTAACCCGGCCTTGCCGTTGATTTACGGTTTCAGAAATTCCACGCCGATAGCGGCACGATGGAGGAAGAAAGGTCCGCGGCGCGGGTCTCTCTACCTGCCGCGGGCCCAGGGGATCGGGAGGAACGATGTCGAAACGAGAGTCGCTCCAGAATCGTGGTAGTCGTGCATCCGATAATGAGGCTCGCACGGCATTTTCGATCCCGTGCCGCAAATAATCCCTTTTCCACATGGGAGGCTCTCATTATCGTGTGGAGAGATGAAAGGAATGGCAGAAGAAGAAGAAGAGAGGCAAAAATGCAGGGATACGGAGAGCAAATAAGAGGAAGGAGCCGAGGGGGACAGCCCTTTGGGCGGGGGAGAGAGACGATCGATGATGCCGTTTTATTTTTTTCAGAAGCTGATTGAGATCGCTCGAGATCATTTACCGATCGACCTGTTCCGAGGCCGGACTAATCAGATCAATCAGAGGGAATGATCGCGAAATGAGTTCGAAATTATTATCCTCTCCGGATCGCGGAGAGACTCCCCGCTTCTTGATGGCTCGGTCCACCACGAGTCCCCGTGACCGCAAATCGAATCGCGGAATCGATTTCAGGCCGCAGTCCATAGACCATCGCGCGCGCTTAAATACATGTGTGCAGTAATTCACTTAGGTATCAGCGGCGGTGCCTGATCGATAATACGCCGTATCAAACCGCGTATATGTGTATATAATGCTATTCCGCGTTATTAAAAGATTCCTTTCGTGAGCACGAACTCACTTGTTTCCCGCTTTAGCAAGATCTCCCGGGGACTAGTTCAACGTTTAACGAAGGTGTTCCTTTTATAAAGCCTTAGAATAAGTTGTAATTACGGACTATCAATCCGCGAACTTTTTGAACGCGCGCTCCAATGGCTAAACGTTTGAGTTTCATAATTAAAATTGCATACACATATAGATATATATATACGGACATTAATATTACGTAAAACTCGATATTTTTTTGTTAATTGTAAATTAAATAAAAGTAACGAAAATCCATCTAAAAAAATTACACAAACTATTTTAAACAAGTCTATATAATACCATTATATAGATAATAAAAGATTTTCAATATTTTTATTGCTTCCGTAGTAATCTTCAACGTATCACGGACAAACGGAAACGCCTAGACAGGATTCTCTGATACGTTCAATTACGTTCATCTGTCCAAGCATTTTCTGCTTCCGTGACGATACCGCTCGCCCACCCATTATTGGAATCGCGTGATTTCACGCGCACGCCCCTGACACTTCAGCGTGTCTCACTCCATGACGAAGACGGGAACACGCCTACGAACCACTCTGTTCTATCCTGTCCAATCATTCGCTCATTACCACAACGGCTTCGGTAATGATCCAAAAACGTCCTGCTACCGTAATGTCTTTTTTAACGGACTCTTGACCAGCTGCGTGTAATTTATGCATTATCTACTGTTAATGCGAATGTTAATACGAGCAATGTTATACAATCATATTGAACATTTTTGTTTGATAAAGAATTTATCAATTTATTAATTTATTTACATAAAGAAATATTCTAATTAATTTGAATAATTAAAAACAATAATTAATGTATCGAAGAGAGGGATATATTCTTTTGTATAAATTATTTTTGCAACTTATTAATTCATTTACATAAAGAAATATTCTAATTAGTTTGAATAATTAAAAATAATAATTAATGTATCGAAGAGAAGGATATATTCTTTTGTATAAATTATTTCTGCCAAGCAAGGTATTAATTTTGTGATACTTGTAATAAACTGCAAATATGTCTATTTTATTTTCTAGGTTTATAATTTATAAAACTTTATAATATTCTATTAATTAAACTTTATAAAGAGTTATAATTTTTAATAAAAAGTACTATGGGTTGTAATATATTATTTATTTAGAGATAACTTATATATGAGCTCTAAAACTTATCACTCGCAATTAATCATCACATAATCTGAAACAATTAACCGGCGTATGTTAGATAAATCAGCAAAAGACTAATTAAAAATGTATTCGTGTCTTTTATCATAAAAATTACTTTAGCTTGTCAGGATTTAAGATCAAAATTCTTTCATTCCCACGAAAAAGGTTATATAAATTTTTAATAATCACGTTCAACTCATAATATATGTATAAATATTTAGTCGAATAAAATAAATTTAATTAAATTCATTTATATAATTTAAAAGTAATTTCATTAAAATATATAACTCCCCGATCAACAACGCAATTTTTAATTGTTTTCTGTTTTCCACGATATTTTATGTTAGATGATCTAATAAAATAGTTATATTCATTTCTCAATAATAATTTTGTATTTAATAATGTGTGTTGATAAGCATCTTCCTATTGTAAAACATGCATTATTTTATTTTACAAAGAAATATCTTTTCCGTCTTCTTCATGTAATCCACGAACCTTCAATTTGCTCCGAACTAACAACAGTGTCTGATACAAAGTCAGAAACTGAAAAAGGAAGCGTCGCAGCAAACGTTCTCGCAAGAGCGTCTGCTGGAAAGCGGCGCAACCTGATAGAACCCGGTCAAATAACCCTATATTAGGAGGAAATATTTATAGGTCCAGCGTATTTTACGAGAGCGTTCGAGATTAAAGACAGATTCCAGAGCCTTAGAATCCAACGCAATCCGAACAGAACCCGAAATTATACGGAGCCACGTGGCTGCGGCCTCTTTCTCTCTTTTTCGTTGAACATACGGCGTTATATGGGCTTACCTTTGCAAAACAATTTTAACACATTCACCGCCAAGCATATTCTACGTGACTTTTCGTTCACGACAATTAAATTATTTTATACCAAAAAAAACAATAAAACATTTAATTTATAGTAATAAATTTATAGTATTATATAGAACACAACGTGACATATTTATTTGACTGTCGCCTTATGACGGTCACCAATGACCGACAAGGGTTAACTGGAAGACTCACAATTATTGTCGGTCACTAGGTAGGACCGTCATTACGGTAAATGTAATAGTAAGACCTCTTTCGCAACAGCTTCTAAGGCCATTTTTAACCGACTTCAAAAAGAAGGTTCTCAATTCGGCGAGTATGTATGCGGGGACGTTCACGATTTTCTCTGAAACTATTTGGACGGGTTTTGGATGCGGTTTTTTTCATCCTTTATTTCTAAAGTCAAATCATTTCTTTGGAACGGTAAAATTTTTTTATTTATTGCAGCTCGAACGGTTTTCTTTTTTCAAATCAATATCTACTGTCAATTCTACGACAAAAAGATCATAAAAAAGAAAGTTCATTTCGGCGAACCGTAAAAAACTGTCTTAATGTAAATATGTGTAATGAATGCATCTCAATAGAATTTGTAGCCTTCCGGCGTTTCAATGGGCGGTACGATAAATCCTTTCATCGACGACGGACGAACATTCGGATCTATATTGATAATGAGCGTTTCTGGTGAATTCTACGACGATTGTCCTTCCGATCGAGCTGCAGCAACGTTTCTGCCATTTCTCGCGCGTGAAATAATTTACGCGGTGAGGTCGCGGAAGTCAAACGAAGCCAAAAGTGGGGGAAGGATAATTACCGCGTAACTGCGTCGGGTAACTTTCTCCTCTAGCAATAGCACGACCGGCCGTTTACACGTACGTAAACGCAAATGCTCGCGAGTGAAATTAATGTCGTGCTAATAATACGCGCGTGGTGTTTACATCATACGCATGATTCGAAATGTTCGATTGAAATGCACACGGAGATAATGCGGACAAGCTTGCGATCTTTGTGATATATTCTTCCCTCTTTCTCGCGATTTATTTTCTTAAAATTGCGCGGCTTTATATGATAAAAAAAAATAAAGTTATATAAGTTTATTCAATAATAACTGTGATATTCTAATGTTCTACACACATTCTAATATATTTGTCGTAACACATCAGATTACAATTTAGAAAAAAATAACTTCACATTGTTTTGAAGAGAAATATTTTTTTTCTTGTTCACTACGACACAAAGTTGCATTCATGCGTTCCGATTTGCTCGCGACTTCAATATCGCGGAATGATGCAGAATGATAATAACTGGCGATTGAAAAATATGGAATAACGCAAGGGTAACCATTAACTGTGCGCTGCAGAGCTCGTAATAAAAGTCGTAATAAAATACCTGTCGCCGCAAGGGCGATTCAACTATATCCTCCATGCGAATGCGGGGGTTCCTCCGGAATTCTGCATGCCTCCACGTCATTTCTCCACGTTTCTCGTCCTTGGTCCTTGATAAGCAAAGGACGCGGATCACGGGCGAGGATTTTCAGACGGGCGCTGCTTCCACCGTTGCTGGGAAAAGGCTTTCGGATCGAAGCGCCGCCGAGAGCACGGCAGTTGCCATGCCGGGCTCATTTTGATTGATCGGGCAATATAGCCTGCTCGCCCCCCGCGGTTCGTGCATTACCCAGCGCGACGTGGAAAAATTGCCGGATTGAGATGCACTCATTAATAATCCCTGTGCTATGTGTGTGCTCGCGCGCGCGCATGAGCCGAGGGTCGCTCGAGCACGGCTTTCGCCTTCGCGTCTAAATGCCGTGACGTACCGTGAGCACAAACGAACGTCCCGTGCGTGCCGTGTGTAACTTCATAGATCGTTGGATTACTCTCTCGCTCCCTCTTACTTCCTCCCGCGCTGATGCGTGTAATTGTTACGGGTTGCCGAAAGCCGTTTTCTTATTAAGATGAGAAAACCTGTGTAAAAGGGTCTCTTGAATATGTCTTACGTATGATATACAGATATTTAATCGAGAAATAATGCAAAATATGTGACTTGTGCATTCAATAATAATTGGATAAAATACAATAACCGATATCTTAACGAAATTAACAGAACAGATACTATTCGATCATAAACAATTTTTTAGAATAGTGAAAGAAACTGTAGATGAAAGAAGCTGCGCGATATTACCGATTGATATATTATCGCCAAGAATTGATACTTCGAAAATACTGAAACCTAATATGAATGAGCTTGCAATTCTTACGCATTCGCCACTGCAAGCGAACGCGTATCATGTGTTAAATCCAGGACTAAGGACCAACACGACGGTTTCTGGCAGAGGATATTCGTGGGATTAGAAACGGCACTGTGCAACAGAGGGATTCCCGCGAAACTCAATATCCGTTTATCACGAATCCACTTTGCTCCTTGGATCCGGTGAATTGCTCCCGGTCTCTTGTCGCCGATCGGAACGTGAAGTAGGCAGGTACACGCGGGTACATATAGCCTGCGCACGGTACTACAGATAGTTTTATGGCGGCCTTCTGCCTCCCCGTAATGCATTCGGCTAAGAACTCCCCCTCCGACCGCGAGCGGGAGCGAGAGGGTATCGCGAAGGGGGAGAAACGATCTTAATATCCTTTGATTTATCTCGGCTGGGTCACGGCGTTCTTCCTCTCCCTACATTTGCCATCGCCCCCGCCCCCGCGGCCCGTTCCCGCACCCGCATGGGCGGGCCAATAAGTTTTTAAATAACCATAACTCCTGGTTTTATGACCGAAACGGCGCGCGATGGCCCACGGCCACTATCTCTCTCTCTCGTATCCTCTTCTCTCCGCTCCGCTTCGCGCAAAGTGTAGCGAAACAACTTGTTTGCTTTGTCCGCAGGCCGTCCGATCGGTTACGCGCGGATAATCGGCAAACGATCCGACGGGCTGTTTTGCGAACGGAGATCCTCGCCGCGCGATTTCTCCCGCGAATCTTCTTGATCTCCCAGTCTTTTTTTTGGATCCTGAACCAGGAGCATAAATAGCGGCACGATAATATCTATCTGCCCGTTTATATGTCACCTTCTCGATTCCGTACCCAAAATTCAGACCAGTATTCATAGCCGTAAATAATTTTCAATTTTTGGTTGAGAGCGGAATTAATTACTAATTAAATTATATTATACTCGTCAATAGTAAAATAAAAACATAATAGTAAAATATGTCTTTCTTCTTAATAACATTTAGTCTTGAAAAACCAAATAATTGAGAGTTCCTCACTGACGCTATACAATCAAGCTTTGCGATTTCGATAATTACATTTATGCCAAAATAATATAAGAAAAAATACAATGCGAAAAATTGAAATTTTTTTACGCGTATACGTGTATCTTTAAAATGTACGAACGTTACATTACTACATGCAAACTTATTGAATTATAGGAATTTTGATCGACGAGTCAAAAGTCATGCCTGTATCAGAAGTCATGTAAAACATTACGGAATGGAAGCTAGAACAGCGAGGATGTCCGTTTGTGCCATTCGGTAGATGTATTGGTCCGGCGTGCGGTACGAGCGGAGAGTGCCATGTACCGGAGTTCTACTATGCCATCTCATTCTAGGCGTTGTTTGATGATGAACGATGGTCGTTTGTCGTACGACTACTCGAGAGCACACGTCACGAGAGTATCGAGGCCTTCGAGCCTTTTTCGTATCATCCCATTTCTCATTCCTTCCGGCGAAAAAATATCGAATCACTCTTTAGCGATTCATGAGTAACGTCGCGAGTGAGCTATCTGTTAATACGTCTGAGAAACGAAGCGTCTTCGAATTATGGCAAGTTACATCCTAACATCCTGATTGAATAAATGAATTCGCTTAACATTCTTGAACATGTAATAAAATTCTTGGGTGAAATAAATTTCTTACGCAGCGCAAATGTGTGACAGCACAATTTCTGAATAAGGAATATGCATCTTACAATAAAATATCTATTATTAATAATAAATATTATCCTATTTTATTTGGAAGAAACGGAAATAATGTCACGCGATTTTTATCAACATTTGATTGATTGCTCTTAGCAAGATAGATCAAGGCAACTTTCGGCAAGAACGAATGGACGATTGCACAGACCCACAAAGCAGATTATATGACGATCGAAAGCGATCACCAACTACCGCGAACACGAGCAACCGTTCGCATATGCTTTTCGTCCCGCGTATGCGTGAACGCGCGCGTCGGACCTAAACGCGCGCGCGAATGTGGCACCTAATGAGTTTAAATCATGCCGACTGCCGACGAGACGCGTTACCGGAGCGGAATTCGCTCCACACGACTAAATAGTTGAGAAGAGAAACACGAAGATCGGTTTGGAAGCACAAAGGGAAGTTGCAAATTTATTTCATGGCATTTCGAAGAACTAGTAACCGGTCTTTCTAGTGACCTCACGCGTCGCGGAAATTATGACGTAAATTAAAACGGAGAAGATGATAAGAATCACCAAGCGGAACGTTTAAAAGCCCAGTGCTTTCCTATCGGAAATATGCTCTCCTTAATACACAGTAGAACTTTCGAATACTCATTTTTTTTTAATCTCTCGGCTTTCAATAAGTGCTCGCTGAAACGCGCAGGACATTTCCGTCGCGATGTCGTCCTTAATCCTAACAAATCGAATTTAACCGTCGCAACGCCACGTACGAGAGCCAGAAAGACCGCGGCGGAAAGACGAAGAGATAGATCGCGCGATCGTTACGGAGATAGAAACAGGAGGAGAGAATGGGGCGAAAGAGCAGACGAAAGGCGGAGGGGGTCCGAAGTAGGAAAGGAGAATAATAAAGCGAGTCAGTGCCAGGTGCCCGCTTGACATAAGAAGAAGGCATCCAAAAGCAGTTCGTGTCATTAGAGACCGTGAAAGACGTGACAAATGACAGTCTGTCCGGTCTTGAATGCGCATTGGCGCCCCCTATCGCTGCCACTCGTTTGTTTGCGGTCATATATTGTCGTGATGCAGAAGAGGGCATGGCTAACTTCTTCGCGAACCTTCTTCTTCATTTATCGTGGAACCTCCGCCGCTGGGCTTGCCAGCCAGCTCGTCGCCCGTCTACTGTGAGAATTCGATTCGCCATGGATCCTTGGGGATGTTTTGACGGCCGCTTTTGACGAGCGATTGTCCTTTCGACTTTTGCGGCCCTTCGAGTACCTCGCTGCGCCCTTTTTTTTGCCCCTGTTACTAAACCACCTTCCTACTCTTCCCCGTGCGCGTTTTACTTCCGGACCGCCGATGATAATCGCGCGCATTTACGCCGATTCATCGTTGTATTCCTAAGAATACAAATCGTTCCGCGTGATCGTAACGATCTACGACATTTTTCAGACTATTTTGTGTGAGCGTTCTTAGAAAACGATTTTAAAAAAATATTTTACACGATGCTAAAGATTGTCCTGCTGGCAGTTGTCAAAACAAAATAAAAGATTCTATCCTAACAAAACAAAGTATTCAAAAACAATAATACGGATCTTCTCTGTCTGGAAGTCTCATCACATAAATCTCTCTTAAACGGTTCTTAAAATGTTAAACGTCACTTTAAATTCGATTCCGTTATCGAGAGATATCCATGGATTATAGCCGCGAGGTCATCGGCAACGCGATGCATGCGCCGCGCGTCGTTGGTGGCCGGCGATAATCACGACACAGCGTTTTACAGCAGGCGCCCGGTACACGTTTGTCCACGATCGGTGAAGTAATCGCGACCACCGAGAAGAAAACGCGATTTATTAAAACGCACGGCCGATCGCGCAATTATGCCGCGCGGACACACGTCCGTGTTCCACGGAGGCCGGCGAACGACCCAGACGCGGAAGATCCAGCGGAGCAACAACGCGGCCGTAGCTTCGAAGTCCGATGTGTCGCGTACGGATCTGTGTGTTAACACAGATCGGCGCTAATCGTTCACGTTTTCGCCATAAGGCTTGATTCATGCTACTTTACGGCATTGTTCGATGCCGCGCGCTCGGATCGCTATCTTAACTAGCCGGTAGCAGACGCGCCCTCGGTAGAGCTCCTCTATGCTCACAGACGCGATCGTTCTTTTCCGTCCATGTTCCACGTCCGCGCTCGGCTTATACGTGACGGTAGTAAAGCAAACGGTTGAACCGCGGACTTCCACGACCGGACAGGATCGCGGAGCAGCAGTAACAACGACTCGGAAAACGTTTAAGATCGAGAAGCGATACCAAGGAGATATTGCCTCTTTCTTCTCGCGCCTTTCTTCTCTCCCCGTCTTTCTTTGCAACGATAGAAAATTCTTTAGGAAACAAGAGACTTTCCTTTTTATCGTTATATTTTACAATTATATAGTTATTTTTTATTTATAGACAGCTCGACATAATAATTCTAGTTAAAAGTTTGTAAAGTCACATGGTCAGTAATTGCCTAATGCTGATAATTATTACATTATAATTATTATATATATTACGTACAAAACATGTATTGATTTCGAAATCTTACATATATATATATATATATATAACGAGAAAAGAAAAAAAATGAAACATCCTTCATATTTAAGATACAGATGAGAAAAATAGTTTAGAAATAGTCATCTATTTGTGGTACTTGCCTATACCTTTCATGTTTTTCTTTATTCTTATAAGATTATAAGATCTTTTCTATTAATGGTACAGAAAACCATGTATCTTTCCTCTTTTTCGACACTGCTATTGTCAGCGGGCCTGCAGCAATGAAATGAAATTGACTGAACGAGCGATAGCAATAGGAGGGGAAACGAAGATGGTTGACTAAAGGTCAAGTTACGTTAATCTTCGAGGCCCTTTAACGTAGCCCTCGGTCTTTCTCCTTTTTCCTTCCCGGCCACCATATTTTCTCGAGGTCACGTCCTTCCCGCGCGCGACGATTTGCGGTTACACGATTCACAGGATCGTGATGGCCGAATAGATACCGCGTACGAGCGGTTTCGTGTCCGCTATGTCACCAAGCGCTTATCGTTTCGAGCGATGTTCTGCTTTATAACCACGCGTTTGGAAACCTCTCGTTTTTTTTATAGCAGTTTTAAGCAGATCGTAAAAAGTAAGTTTTCGTTGCCCAAGTAATTGATTACGTAATCGCACCGTTCCATCATCATTGATAAAACAATTTTACGATGTCTCACGCGATAAATTTAAACTTTTCGAACACTCGTAGATTATCCGGCACTCGCGGGGCTAGAATCCACGGTAGCTACGGTAAGCGACCTAAATCAATTCTTTTAAAGCTCTTATTGTGCTCGATCATTCGACAATCGATCGGCACAGCGCATAAGACAAGATCCGCGAGGCAAACACACCGGCGACATGAACAACGAACGAGAGAAACGGGCGACAGCGTATCGATCTTAATGGATTGTCCATCAACCGTCATCTATCTTCGAGCGCTTTGAATCAACGCGGCAGGAATCGGCGGTTTTGAGTTTAAAAGCCCGTCGGAAATCACCGCAGTGTCATGGCAAGCTAACTGCAACGCTATATAGGTGGAGCCGTAACGATCCACGCGAGAGGAGTAACGTACATGGGCACCGATGGCCATTCGTCTTTTTCAGCGTCGCTGGGAGTGACACGCGAGCGACGTCGTATTAATGGCTACTTAGCGCCGAGATATACGGTACCACTCGACGAAGTTGAAGATCAGGGTCGGTCATTACCATCGAAGTGTTTTGTCGCGAGATTAGTCGCCGCCGACCAGATCGGTGGCTTGATCAACGCGATTCCGCTTCGCCAGGTCTCCCAGCTTCCAGAAGAGTTATCTCTCATGCACCTGTCCGCGCGATTATTGTCATATCCAGGCAAGCTTCTTCGGCCGCGGACACGTTTCGCTGTCGGCCAGTTTTTCCGCTAGGTAAAATTACAAATGTCGTGCGTGCCATTAATAATGAATGACGGTATCTAACTAACAGCGCGAATGAAGACTGGCGATATCACCAAACCTACTTTGTCCTTATATCATTCGCAAACGAAAAAGCAGCCGCGCTAAATACGGAACGCCAGGAACGAAAGCAATGTATCTACACCATATGGCGTCACAAACAATATGTATCCATCATCGTCATCAATCCTCTGGCAGTAGTTTCACAGAACTTTAAACTCGTGATGTGTATCGCGACGATTATATAAAAGTCGACTCTCGAATTAAACTACAAGATCGCGTCTTCTCTTCTTATGTCATAGGCGTATACTGTAGAAGCATAGTTATCTTTACTTGTTGGTATCTTATAATCTTCGTCTGTTTCTGAAGTATTTTTCATTCCAAATGTAACAAAAGGCAAATTTAATCCAATTAAATGAAATGAGATCAAAGGATGTGCCCGAAACAACTCGAGAGCAGGACCAACGACTTTACCTTGCCCAGAAACACTATACTCTCATCATTAAATACATCAGCGATTCGTTTAAGGCTCCTGGGAAGTCACCGCAGCCATATTGAATTTCTTGCTATCGAGGCGAGAAATTACCCTATTTTATGTTGCGGTATTTTCCGAAATAAAAAGACATTTCAATAAAAAATCACTATAGATCGTTTCAGCACACTTCTAAAATTGACCGGATACTATCCTTTTCCCTCGACAATAAACAAACAACCATAAAACGAAGCCTAAACATACGGAAAAACAAGCCGTTTTCGACTATCGAAAAAAGTGGAGAATGTTCCTTCCGCATATGTATTTCTTGCAAATCTTACCATACGGTCAATTTTACGAGTTTCACGAATACGTTAAACGTTATAGCACAAGTACAGAGTGAATAATAAAGAAATTTAACGCAACGCAAAATAGGTTGTCAAGATGTCACAAGACAGAATTCTCCATTGGAGAGAGTGAGAGGAGAGAGTTCTTATTTCTGCCACGACGGTACGGCGCCACCGTCAACGCAGAATTCTCGGCTCAGGGACCAGGAGCCTTAAGGTGATCCTAAAGCCGTGATCCTAACCGGTTTTTTTGTTTTTTTCTTAGCATTAATCTTTTAATTGGCTTTATAGAAATGCAAAATTCTTGTCTAGAATTAAAGTACGCATCAAAATCTAGGTCATGGTGGTCGATTTTATATGTGGTGGTCGTCACGTATAACAAAAAATATTAATTTTTTTTCGTTTTCGATATAAATTCGACCACCATGACCTAGATTTTGATGCGTACTTTAATTCTAGACAAGAATTTTGCATTTCTATAAAGCCAATTAAAAGATTAGTGCTAAGAAAAAAACTGAAAAAAACCGGCTAGGATCACGGCTTTAGGATCACCTTAAGGAAAGCGAAATCAATTTGTAAGCGCGATAGCATACTCGAGACATTGTGCGCCTAATGGAACATGCGCCGGTCACGCGCCTCTCCCCTGGATCGATTATTATTCATTAGAGTGAAATTCTGAAATGATCGTCTAATTGTTGGACGCGGAACTTTGTGCGCCGGGGAAAGTCGTACCGCGCGGAGAACCGCGCCACAAAAACGTTAATGTTAGGAACGTGGTGTCGGGCATGCGACACGACTACCAAGCAGTTAATCGTCGTTCTTGAAACCGAGTGTACTTGGCAAGCCGAAGTACGAGTCAAATTAAGCAAGAAACAAAGTTGTAATTAGTATCCATAAAAGAATGAATATGTGATCAAAACTAATATGCCCGTTTATTCATATTGGTGTCGTACTTGGTGTCTTTTCAACGATAGAAAATGATATCACGATTCTTGAACGATTATTTACTGCTGAATTATGCTACATCTAAAAAAAGGTACTTTGCAATAGTATAATTCTGCTACTTTTATACATATTTGTTTAATATATTTAAATTCTATGTTAAATGTCAAATTTCAAGTTTTGTTTTGTGTGAAAATTTTAATTATTAAGCTTTGTTTCTTTTTGCGTTTTAACCTTGCTGCAATTCTTGATGTAAATCTTTGAGTCATTATACTATTGGTGATAAGTTAATGTAAGAACTTGGAGGGAAAGTTAAGAAGACCTAGAAGACCATAGTAGGCCATAAGCCGTAAGACCACGTAAATGATGTATATAAGATAATATAAGATAATTGTGTTTAAATGAGTAAGATTAAACACGGTATTATGTTGAATTGTATGGCATTGTACGGAAGTCCATCCAAAGCCGCAAGGTATGGATTTAAATTTATCTATATTTGAATTCAAATAGCTATTTTAACATTGCGTTTATTAATTCTATAAAAACTTATTTAAAATCGATAGATTAGTAAAAGCGGCAAAATATGAAAATTTCAGGAGCAATATTTATTCATTTTTTTTCCTTATTGTATTTTACAAATGTGGAAAACGCGTAAATCAAATAAAATCGAATGACAGTTAAAATAACACATGAGATAAATAGAACAAGCAAAGGATTACCATTTTCAGAAACTAACCTGAAACAAATGGAAAAAAGCGAAATACTGGGATCAAATTCAAAAAGACTGAGATGAGTAAGCAGTATTTTAAAAGTTGTTTGAAACAGATTATGTTACCCTACACCTAAAAGTGATTTATGCTTATTAATTATCTCTTCATTCTTCAAGAAAAATATACAGTTCAAAGACTGAGATGAGTAAGGAGTATTTTAAAAGTTGTTTGAAACAGATTATATTACCCTACACCTAAAAATGATTTATGCTTATTAATTTTCTCTTCATTCTTCAAGAAAAATATACAGTTCAAAGAGATCGAAGAAAATTGTTCGTACCTGACTGTCAATCATTTTGTCGAGTTTTCATTTATTTATTCGAGTTAAAAGAGACATGATAAATAATATGACTTTGAAACTCTGAGATTATCTATTATTTATTATGAGTCATAGATTTATATAAACAAACAGGCGAAGAAACAGAAGGCTTGAAAAGACTTGAAAAGGAAGAATAATATCTCTTTATATTATAAAAACAAAAAAGGCTTTTATTCTTCCTTTCTATCAACTGACAACAAAATAATCAAAAGCAATTTATCTAACCAAAGCTATTCTAAGCAAATCTATAATTAGAAAATAAATCTGTAACACAATATCATAGTGGCCATAATGATGTTGGTAACATCACACACATAATAAAACAAAGAAAAATTATTAGAGAGTATTGTTGTGTTAGCACAAATAGCTGTTTCATTTTTCTGTTTGTAAAAGAGCTTTAAACTAAAATTAATGTATTTCTTTTCGAAACGTGTAATTCTAACAATGTATTCTAGAATAAGCGTTAGAAATTTAAATGTTACGGTTCAAAAGTAGAATAAAGAGTAACAAGTTTGTATCGAAAGGGTTAAAAGTAAAAGTGTAAAACTTTCAAAGTCTTTTTTAAGTCTATTTACATTCTATGTTCTCATTTAGAACAAATAGACTTTAAATTGATGCATTTGTCTTAAAAATACAAGCTAGAGAAAACGACAGGGGTCTCTCAGACCCTGGTGAGGTAATATCGGGGTGTAAAAACGTAAGGTAAGGGTTAAGAAATCGTTATTGACTACTAATTTATAAAACAGTCTCAGTGTTTAGAGTTCATCCTAAGAAATCAAAGTGAGTAAACAACGACGAAATTCCCTGTGACTCGATACATTTCTGACAACGCATCTCTAATATCTTTCAATATTTTTTACAAATAAGATCGGCAATCATAATAAGCAAAAAGTCCGAAAGTACGTGATATTAATGTTGTGCATTTGTTGTGCAATGTAAAAGAAGCAATTTTTACATTAGACTCTGACATGAATTACGTAGTACATTAGAATTCGCCGTGCTCATTAAGAATTACATTGGCACAGATCAGTAACACTCGCCACGTGTTCATGCATCGTCACGATCCGAAACGGAAATGTTTTAACGGTAGCGATAGAAGAGCCAGCGGAAAGCTGTAATTGCGAAACAGCCGAAGATAGTTGAACAAAAGGGCCGGCCGAGTAAAGAATCGTGTAAGTCCTGATATTGCAATCGTCACGCGGGAAACTAACCCGATATACGCAAGCTACTGATCGGTTGGCTCTTGCTAATATTTAGATCTTTTTCCGAGAAGCTTTTCACTTGCATCGCGACATAAGTTATTCTCTTTAAGAATTCTAACAAATATGTTACACATAAGTAATTTTAAATATTAATTATATTGTACTCCCTTTTGCCGATTCTTCCATAAACCCGTGAACTCTGACCTTTCAGAGAATTCCGATCTTTCTAGATAAAATTTTAACGCGTCTATTTCCCTGAACCCTGAACTGATGAATGTGTACGAATCGTGCATAACACTTTTACGAGCGGCTGCGGTCGCGTTATGCGGTGGCGATGTATCTACGAGCGATAAAAGTTCCTTAGTTTTTGAAGCAAAACAGGCCGACGCTGCTATTGTTCGATCGTCGTGGTTGACGATTGCTGAACTCAAAATACAAAAAACTGTTTAGAACTAAAGCTATAATATATCTGCTTCCAATTTCAATACATTGAAGATATATAATTTCTACACCTAATAACTTTTGAAAGTCGATTCTTGTGTTTAACTTTTTACCCCATGAGGAGAAGAAAATCCAGCTATCCTTTCCTGTATAGATAAAATGAGTAATTGCCTTTCACTAAGCGGAAAATTATAATAAAAATCTATAAATCATCAAATTTTCTGACAGTTTCCTCTAGCGGCACGCTATTAATTATGACAATCGTTAATATAATGACATGCCACTCTCTTAGATTTTCTAGTTATAGTTAGCTTGAGGTCATTTTCTCAAATTATTAGAAAAAAATCTCTATCTAAAAATTCTAAAAGGCAAATCTTGTATTTAAAAAAGTTAAAAGTTAGATATGCTGAGAAAAAGTAAAGTTTCCTTAATAAATATGCAGATAATACGAAAACGTACAAAACCAGTGAACAATGTAACGCGTGCTCAGGCAAATAAAAACGTATTTATTATTTAAAGAATAAATACAAAGCAATTTTCTTTAAGCAGCGTTTTTTCTAAATTACTAAATAAAGAAAATCTCAAGTGTGAAAGAAAAAGAATAGCATGAGGAAGAGAAATAATTAGATTTATGAAAGATTGATTTATGAAACTCTTTTAAATTGATACTACGATATGTAATTAAAACGATCATGCGAAAGAAGCATGAACATATTATACATGAAAACTTATATTAAAGAATTTGATATAATCGTATATTATTATAAACTATATTATAATTAATTCAATTTATATTATATTATAAATTAATTCAATTTTTTATATAAAAATAAACTACTACGTTTGTTAATTCTGTGTAATTTTGTCTTTTCGCAAACATAAGATGCCGAACATCCATGACTCGCAAAGATCAAACCTAACCTAACATGCTTTCAGAAATTATTCGTGACCACAGTTAACCGAAATGCATTTTCTGCCGGCTTATTGCCATATGTGGAATAAAATTCGTCTCAGGTAGAAAGCTGATGTTATTTGCCATCATTTCAACGTCAAAACGTCAAAATGATAATAAATAATGTCAACTTGTTACCTGAGACTATATACTCCGTATTCATAAATCTGTTCTTATTCCAAGACCGTCTTCAATAATGTCTTAAGATACTAATAAATGGTCCTGTGATTTGTTTATAACATCTTAAGATTGTACTTAAGATGATGTTATATAGGATCCGACTATGAATACCGCTCTATGCTAGAAATATCAGATACATATAAAAAGTTATAATTGCGACACCTCATTTTAATTGCGATCTTACTCTTTAGGCAACATCGATATAATCTTGAGTTTAGTGCTAGAATCTCATGTCGGAAATACAAAGTTACTTAACGATCCAGAGTCAGAGTATCACGGCGATTCGTTCACATACAAACGCAATCGTTAAAAAAGAGCGCTCCTCTCCTTAACTGAATCCTCTTTTCAGATCATGTCAACCTCTTATCCCACGTGTCGTACTCTTCTTCGGTCTGTCGCAAGCTGGCCCAATTTCTATGGCAGCGCGCCTTATAAATTGCCGCACCTCTTTTACGACCTCGCGTAAGCGCCGAGACGTCCTCTTGCGATAGATAAGAGGCACATATTTTTTCTACCTTTTTCTTCTCTTTTTCGCCTTCTCGTATTCTCGCATCAGTTACGCTCTTCCTCCCGCGCGAATTCGTCGGAATTCATTCGCTCTGCATTCGAGTATCGCAGTCGTGTATCCACGAGTTAACGATGCAGCTTTGCGGGATTATGCGTGTTCAAAACGATTCTTGTCATCGGTGAAGGCATTTTTTATGTCGCCGGATATTACAACTCGCTCGACCGGAAACGGATGTGTTCTCATCACTGTCGCACACGCTGTATCAAAGAACTGTTTTAGATCCTAAAGCAATGAATATAGCTTTAGCGAATTATTCGATTAATTAATGCAGCATGACATTTTTGAAACGCGATAAGAAGAGCATGATTCGATATTGTGGAATGCGACGAAGGATGAGGATTATTTTGCCGCACGGAATTCTTAAGTTGGCCGGTACGCATTGCAAAGGCGGAAAGTTAATTTGCCGGTAAAAAGTCCTATCTAAAGTTTGTCGGGTCGGCGATAGCTCCGGCAATTTAAATGCTAATCTACGCATCACGGAACAAAGCAGCATCGAGAAAGTTTCACCTCTCTCTCTCTTTACATTGTCTCACGTATTCGTGGTGCGTCATACCGCCGACCATTAGCCAACCACGACACGACTTTCCGCCAGATTTGAATCAGATTTGCATCAGAGTCAACACACCGCACGGTTCGTTAACACATTATATGATAATTCTCCATGTTCAAAACAATTAATGTAATATTAAATGTATCTAGGTTCTTCTTAGAAAAGATGAAGATAAAATATTAAATGTATCTAACTTTTTTCTAGAGAAGATCAAATGCTCTATATGCATCTCTTCTCTTTTTTTATAGACAAGAAAATTAATCAAATTAAAATTTCATTGAAGTATTTAAGATTAAATACATTTTTGTTATACTTATAATTATTTCCAAAAGCTGTTGACTGATACCATCATCAATAGTCTAAAAAGTGTTATAATTATTACATTCTGATTTATATTATATTTTTATGAAATTCTTAATATGAATTATGTGTATAAACTATATCAAGTTTATTTTAGCTTTTGATAATTTCAGAAAATTATCTAGATGTAAGTTATCTAGACGAGCGATGATACAAGGTCTTTGTTAAATAAAATCTACTCGAATTGCGTAATATATCAGTTCTATTTGAGCTATCAAACGGCAAATGTTCGTATAGTATTGCTTTTGTCGTAGATGATATGTCGATTCTACGAATCTGAATTCCCGAGGGTACTCAAGTTCGTAAACACTACTCCCCGTCACCGCTCACATGTGTCCGATAATTCAGCTAGAAAATAAAAAGAAAAACGCGACGGTGGAGATTCGATTCGGCACTCCCCCAATATTTTGACTACCGTGTCAACGAGCCGGTCTCGTCCCGCATTCAGCATGCTCGCCAGCCCGTAACGCCATTCATTCAACTTTCAATGTTAGCGCGCCAAGCAGATTTATCGAGCGATGTGTCGCCGGTTCAACGCCGCGCGTCCGTGCGGTTAAATTTGTGGCTCTTGTGGTTTTGTCCTGCGGGATAAAAGGGACCTCGCAAAAGGGCAGGCCAATTGCAACGAACTCTACGTTTAGCTACCATTATGTTTGGAACGCAATCGCGAATTGCCTAACTTCATCGACAAACTCTCGTCATTGCTCAGATAAGAAATTATGTTGATACATTTATAGTACGACCAAAAGATGTAGTAATACCTCGTTAATAAATTATCTTCTGCTTTTGTATTTTTGGTTAAGTAAAAAGAAGATAAGTGTTTTCACATATATTTCAAAAGACCCCGCAACGGTCATGGGGGGTTTTGGCTCCCAGTCAAATTTGACAATAATGTAGGATAATGTAGTTCATAACATGCTGATAAAAAGTGTCCATAGGCACCAAGCCCAAAAATGGACAGTTTCCGAGATAAAAGGCATTAAAGAGTGGAAAAATGAGAATTTCAGGTTTCAGCTAATGGCAGTTTGCAACTGGCGGAATGCCATGCTTTCACTAAAACATTTACTTGATTGCTGGATGAATTATACTTATGCACAGTATGCGTGTTCACATAGTTAAGTCAATAATCAAACCATACGTAATATAATGTCATTGCATCGAATGACATGTATGCAACATATATAGCAAGCAAGAATCATTTACTTATTTAATGTTAATTTTTGCAATGTATGAAAAGTATAATATAATACTACTAAACCGACTTGTGAATTACAGTTTATTATTGTACTTTTCATACATTGCAAAGATTAACATTAAATAAGTAAATGATTCTTGCTTGCTATATATGTTGCATACATGTCATTCGATGCAATGACATATTACGTATGGTTTGATCATTGACTTGACTATGTGAACACGCATACTGTGCATAAGTATAATTCATCCAGCAATCAAGTAAATGTTTTAGTGAAAGCATGGCATTCAGCCTGTTACAAACTGCCATTAGCTGAAACCTGAAACCCTCATTTTTCCACTCTTTAATGCCTTATATCTCGGAAACTGTCCATTTTTGGACTTGGTGCCTATGGACACTTTTTATCAGCATGTTATGAACTACATTATCCTACATTATTGTCAAATTTGACTGGGAGCCAAAACCCCCCATGACCGTTGCGGGGTCCTTTACGCAATTATTGCTGTACATGTGATTATAAGAATAACTGAAAAATATATAAACGGTTTTTTATCTGACGTTGCGATATTACTTTCAACCTCTACTAGACTGAGAAAAACTTTTTTCCGTTCAGTTCAATCAAGACCACCGACTTACTAGCACTTTGGTGGAAGTTAAAACCGGTATCGACACACTAGATGAAAAAGTCTATTGCAGGCACGAATTGTTAAATAAAAATAAATATTAAAAAATTTTTATTGCATGTAAATTTGTGCCGTTATATGTTCGTATTAGTCTTATACTAAATTTATATAGTTTGTAATAAATATTTTTATCGTTTTTATCATCAATTTTTATTCCTTTTTATCTCATCGCTTTATATGGATGTACGACTCTGAATATTCTTAAAGATTTATAGAAGATACTTTCGTACTTCCATCACTTATGCAAGCGCAAGGTCTCGCCATCAGCGATCACGCAGGATGAATCTACGAAGTAGGTACATCCAGATACCGGACGCGACGATAACGACCAACGAGGGTTCTAGTGCTCCAGCGAGAGATCGAGCGTCGTGCGAGGGGAAAGGGGCGCGTTTAATCGTGCGGAACGATATTCGTTCCGTGGTTCCGTGTTATGTGCTGCTGCGGTAGTTTATAGTTGTCATCCATTAAGCGTATTTAGACAGCGGGGTACCACGTCACCGACGAGATGGATCGTTGCTTCTTGTCGTCGACATTGGCAAGAAGTCGGCGACTATTATCGTCATTCGATATTCATTTGGCGTTCTTGCTCGCATAAGGAAATTTTTATTCTATTTTACACTCGCGAGGGTAAAGTCCTCAAATGCGTGGAAAGGATCGCTCAAAGGTCGAATGATTTTCTGTAATTAAATATGGCCAGGTTTGCGAGTGGGTGATGCATGAGCGATGAGCAGTCGCGAAAACCATGAGAGAAACAATATTAAATTTCAGATAGGAGGAACCTGGTATAGTTACTAGGTACTAATATGTTACGTTTCAAGCCCGATGCCACATCTACAAGAAAATCTTGTTCTTGTTCGGGATAAACTTTGACTTTCGATATTGTAGCTAGATCAATCACTAGAACACGTTTAAAAAATTCGCGGAGCCGAAGTTTCCCGTGTTGGAATCGGGAAGAGTATTGGAAGGTATTTAGAGTAACGCGTCGTCATACCTTGATCGACTTTTTTATCGAGACTTCGAACGTCGAGTAGAACGATCGCGGAAATCTCTTGCAAGGAGTACGACCGGACTTTCACTCAGCTGATTCCTGAGCGAAGGAAAATGCGCGCCGCGTAAACCGCTGTCGGTGAATTATCTGAGAATCGAATAAAAAGACGTATAAAAATTTTCGGTCGGAAACGTATAGAGATCCTCGAGGACGCAAAATAAACCGTTCCCAGGTTTGTCACGAAACGGTGCGGGAGATACATTCGCGGCGGGTACCGCAGCCGCTTGATTTTCACCGTCGCGGAAGTGTTTTCCATCGTCGCGACGTGATGCGGCAGCGCGATTGGACGCGGTCTACGAGACTGCGGCTTCGACCGAATCCACCACTAGACTCTCGTTAGCGGTATTCAGAAATTATTCACAGCGCGCCCGAGTCCGTGGCTGCCGCTGCTATCCTTGGGCTTGCTTGAAATATCGCAAGGGAAAGCGTCCCGTGACAAATCGGGCAGATGTCGAAGTCTAGTTAGGTTACCCATGGTACCTTGTAACACCGGCACTTCAGACACTCGGCGGACATTAATCGGCTGACTCTGATCGGATTGTTGATTCGTCATCCGGTCGTCACCCGTCGATATCCGAGACTACCCTGACGATTTTTTTTCCTTCAGACCCGATCGATATGCACTCGTTAGTTGAGGCTTGTAAGTAACAGTGGGGAGCATATAGGATCTATACGAATCTTTATTGTGTTTGCGTTATAAAAAATTATGGTATAAAGAGATGTTCTGAATCTTCTATTTTTTTTCTATCCTTGACAGACAGCCATAATTATTCTAAGCTTTAGCGCAGCGAATTTTTTAAAAATGTTATACCTCTTACTTTAAAAATCTACATTTAATAAACTTCAATATTTTTATTTTTTACTATTTTTTAAATTTTCATTTCTTCATGAAAATGTCACAATAATAGTTAGAACAGTCACGTGATTAAAAACAATGTCTTTTCTTTATCGTATAGGACTTTTTCGCTAGAGTTTAAATTTGGCCGGTAAAATCTCGTGAACGATACCGTGAGACACGTTTTGCGAGCCCGCAAAATCTTGCATGAATTTGCCAAAGATCGCGATTCTCTCTCGACTCGGTTGCACTGTAGATCACTGAGAAGTACATCCTCCGGATAGGCGGGCGTATCTGTACCTGTACCTTTCCTCGCTTTGTGAAAGGACACAAAGTAGATTCGAGATACGCGGTCATGCTCCCAGTTCCCGTGAGCTCGTATGCCGAGAGAGGTTGACTTCCAACGGCTCTCAAGATCGAAGATTCGCCTACGCCCTTCCCGCGGAAGAATCCTCGCCGAAGGACGCGCGTACGCGAGATCCTGTTTCCTCTCTCGCGGCTCTCCCGCTCTAAATAATCCCTCGACCTCGACCCGCGCGAAATCGATATGCCACCGTGCGCAATCTGACGGTTGCTTTTTTTTTAGTGTTATCTACTTCGAAAGGGTACATGAAATATTTTCAATAATGGCTTTTTGAATTTCACAAATTAATTTCAGACATTGAGCGAGAATGCAATAAATACGTTTTGAACGATATTATATTTAATAATATTGTTAGCATATCTTATTGTTAGTATATCAATATATTTTATATACTATATAGATATACTAATATTATAGTACCTATATATAGTCGTGATTATTATCAAATGGCAGGTGGAGGATAAAATAGCGAGATTTTTGTTAGTGATATCTTGATCTGTGATGCATAGATATGTATAGTTTATTAACTAGATACTTATATCAAAATGCTAATCTTCATGCATGTCGTTATTCCACACTTCTAAAGTCTCATAAAAATTAATAATCATTCAAGTATAAGCTAGCCGTCAATCGTTAATCTAATCGCTCGCTATATCTTCAGAATTTCCGCGAAACACTATTACTCTGCAATCTTACATTATTGATCTCACAGTGCGAAATGAATCGTGACTAACTCGGTTGTCTTTACGCTATTGTTGAAATTATTCTGCGAGTATTACCAACTGTGATCATTCCATCGTTATGAGAACCGGATTTTTCTAATTACGGATTATCGGCGTAATTTACCGTGCGTGGAATTGCCAGGTGCAAAGAAATATATAGCACCGTTGAGAAACTAAGATATTTTTTTTATGAATATGTATATACGTTTGTGACAAAGAGATCTTATAATGTTGCCAAAAAAGTTAAGATAAATAATTAAATAGGTATATAGAGAAATAGTATGACATAGTTAATTAGTAAAATTCCCAATTAAGGCTATTTCCGATTTAAATTCCTAAAAATAGAATTCTGGTAAAAATCTTGAATTTTCGATTAATACATTTAGGCGATACAAATAGAATGTAGAATTTGTCAAGCCGATTGAGTGGGATTACTAAATTAATTACACAAAGATCATATACATATATTAAAAGGACTAAGAAATTTTAAGAATCTCTGAAAGGTATTATAGGACTTATGGTCTCTATTTCGCTATTTATCCCTCGACGGTGTATTTCTTCTACCTACTCGGAGATGCAGCTTTGCAAGTTTTCACGGGGCGCACGGTCGTCTCGGCTGTGTCCCTTTGACCTCGCGCCGTAAGATGAGATTTCTTCGCTCGACGAGGCCAACTACGTTTAATAATCTCGCGGTAATCGATTATAGCAACGCGACGACGATTCGCACGCCGTCGCGTCGCTCGCCCGTTTGCTCGGCCGACTGCGACGTAGAAACGGCCTGGCTCGCTCGTTCGCTCTTACGACATTCCGCGTGTTTTCGATTAATGAGACCAAGCGTTGCTATAGCAAACGGCGCTTTTCAGCACGCCGCATCGCCGTCGCGTTCCTGAAATCTCGCGAATGCCGCGCCATTTTTTCGCCGCGCCGCATGCCAAGCGATGTCATAGCTCAATTTCTCAGGCAGTGTGACTTTCGTAGCACTCTCTGCGTCTCCTTGAGTGCATCATCCTAGGGTCCAGACTCAAATACGAAAGGACATTAGAGCCTGTGTTGCGCCTCTCTCCGCTAGAAGCGATCATACATCTTATCTCGAGAAATTCTGCGTTGTATGATCGCGCTTTCGTAAAACCGTTAACTTCATCCTTCTCCGTGAACCTGCCTTATTTGGCGGTAATACTTCTCCGTTTAAAAAAATAAAATAAAATAAATAAAGATATCAGATAGTCAGAATTTACATATGTAATTTTTTATTAACGACATTAGTCATCAGATTAACTCGTGGATGTAAAAAATAATCGGACTGAGTATAAAAAGCCTATTAAAAGCAAAAGCTATTAAAAGCAAAAAGCAAAAATTATAATCAAATTTAAAAAAAACAAATTAGCATATTTGAATGATTACGCTATGCTTAACGACACTAATTCCGATCGAATAAAACGCGATTAATTTCGAACAAGAGATTGCCAATGTATAAGAATTTGCAAAATCTGGAATTTACGTGAAATGATTTGAACATACGACTGTTCTTTTTCTTTTAATTGGGTCGTTGCGCGAGAATTATTGCAGGATTGCGACCGTAAGTTCTCTACTCTAATTTATTTCCAGGTATTCGCGTTTACGTCTGATCGCGGATCGTATTTTTACACGGCGGCCGATTCCAGTCAGGAAATACGATCGTGACGCGAATTTCGTGCGCCGCGCAGAAAGGTTTACGAGTGTTCCCGTTGTCCGAGTCCTGCGATAGCCGATATCACTGTCACCGGGATTTTAGTGGGCTCTCGATCGTGAAAAACATACGTTTGCACTTTATGTTTACGAGTGCATATACCACTCCGCGATTTATGAGCTGCAATGCATGTACGTAGCTCCAGAAATAATGGGCCCGCATTTTAGAGCGCGAATGAAGTAGCGAATCATTCTTTAAGCCGCCACGTTATTACTTCTCGCGATCTTGAAAAACTGTATAAAACTGAGAATATATGTAGAATATATGTATATTTGTATGTAATAGTATATGTTTATGTAATAGTAATGGTATATAGATCTAAATGTTGTAATCTGTCTCACTAATTTTCATTTTATTTTAAATATCTCTTAGCCTCACCATTTTTTTTTTAATTTAGAATAAGCATATACTGTTATATATCTTGCAAAAACATGAGCTATTATTTAACTCTAAATCGCTATTATTTAAATTGTTGATCACATGCTAAAGAGTTACTCTTGATTTCAAGTATTTTCAAAGTCTCTTCGATTTCCATACCTCGGTTTTCTAATTTATACAATTTATTTTAACACATATAACATTTCTAGTTCATTAATCCAGTAACTAAAACTTTGTTTTATACCGATGATTTCAAAAAAAATCCGTTACATTTGACATTTTTTCTCAAAATTTAATACGTTTAAATTTAATCCTTTTCCGTTTCTTTTTTCATCTATATGACCACAATCTACTCTGTGAGAAGATAATCTATTCAAATCGGTTGAAAATCGATGTGTAGGTATTCTAAGCTCCTAATCCTAAAAAGTTTACAAATTATTAGTTGAAAAAACAAAAGATCTATTTAAGAAGAAAAGTAAAGATTAAAGAGTAACTAAAAAGAAAGGTATACCTATAAGACGTGGAACACTTTTCTGAATAGCCAATTCTTTGGTTTTGAATCTACAAAGTTTATCTTTTTTTAACATACAACTTTATTCTTTACTGACAGTGAATAATATTAATAATATAAATAACATCCTTAGAGAAATACGATAGAGAATTTAGAGAATATGAATAACATTCTTAGAGAATTTCACCACTCGTTAATAAATACATACAAATTAAAAATAAATATAAGTATTTTAGATTGGTCAAAATTCCTTCTTTAGATTTAGTTGTATTTAAATGTGTCATAAAAAAATAAAAAAATAAACAAATTATTAAAAAAAATAAAAAATATTTTATCGCATACAAATGTACACATTTTTGTTCCTGTTTTCTAATTAAATTTATCTGTAAAACAATTAAATTAAATGGATAATCTCATCAATATTTCATCATTTCGTATTTTAATTACAAATCGATACTCGAAATCTAACGCCTACCGTATAGACTAACGCAACGTTTTCCTCGTTATTTTTCCTCGTTTTTTACGCGTGAGTATCTCCGTACAACCATACGAGACGAAAACTATCACAACCGTTTTCCAGCGGCAAGGGGCGATCAGAGACATACACGGAACGATAAATCTTATTTGTTTCCGTGTCGATGGGCAGCTCCGACACCATCGAAAGAATGAGTTCATATCTTCGGGGCAGAATGGAGTCTATATTAGTCCCATCTGCCTTCTCCAGAAAGGCTTCTGCATGAGCGAGCATTCATACTAGGACGCGACTGCGACAGACAAAAAAGAGAACGGACGGTCGAACGCGTAGATACATCCGGATTATATGCGGCCAATTGATCACGAATCTGACGTTGTCTGCAGTGCCTCTCTTGTTGCCATACATCGGCGGATTTACAACAGTTTTTTTTTATAAGAAATATCACTGTACAATCATCAACGCATCACGATCAATAATGAAATAAGAATACAATTTTCTGCAAAAAATTTATTTTTCAAGTCTACCGTGCAATAATCGTCAAGCTTTACGTAATTATAATCCTCTAATACTTTTTTTACATTCGTCACTTGCACAATTGAGAATATTAATGGCCGTCCGGCACGCCCATATTTGCAAAAAAAACTTCATTTGATTCTTCTATTTTTTCTGTTATTGCACAAGATAAAATAATTAAATTATTAACTGTGTATGTAAAAATATGTTTCTTAAATATTATACATTAATTTTATTTGATGTATCGCCTAACGAACAAATCAATCTGAACGCGAATTGAACATTGATGTAAATTCTCATTCGTTACGGCGTACACATCTCCCCTAATTTTAATAACAGAAATTCACATTCGCTGTTTGTTCGCATCGTATTCATCTTTACAATGAGATTTTATAGATGTTCGTTTATTATCTTCTCTGGCAAACGAAATCAGTTGTTAATCGAGGAAGCGAAATGAATAATACAGGACTCATATATCGATGAGTATGAATGTGAAAGAAGAATGAAGATCACGCGTGAATAGAAGACGAGAAAAATACAAAAAATGATTATAAAGAGGGGCGTAGGTACAAGGATATATGAATGAATAGGTAAGAAAGAAGGAGAGAAAACGATAGCGAGATGAGAAAAGAGAAGAGATAAAACAGAAAGAAGATGAAATGGAGAAAAAAAGAGTTACGTGCAGTAAAAGAGGAGATGTGTTTTACGTTCAAAACCAGTTTCTATGGTTTAATTTCCACGAGTGGACACATCTTCTTAATTTATAGCGCCGCGCCGGTATACCCTGTCTCACACTACTGCGGCCCGACCTCGCCCTCGTGCGTCTCATGACATTTTATTGGATCGACCAGCCGCTTTGTGACCCGCTGGATCTTTAATACGGTCGCGTCGCATCGTCGAGAGATCCCGACGTTTCGAAAGAAAGAGAATGTATCTTCCTAATGACGATCGCTTCGACGCTCGGTCGCAGGCAGTTTTGACTTATTTACTCATCGCGATAAAGTTGTCAAAATTTCAATTATTTTGAAATTTTTTATTACAATAACAAATACAGAGCAGCTGTAAAAATAACACCAAAAATAACAGCTTATAATATTTAGAGTCCCGCTTTAATAATACCGGATTAAGATTTTGTGATGGGCAACACAATATAAGGACAATGTGAAAATAACATAAATAAAGGATTATAAAAAGCCGATCGCCTGAATCAATGTAGCAACAATCACTGTCAAAATATGCTGCGTTTAATTTCAAATCATGCCTAGGAGACAAGGTCCCAACTAAGAGTTTGTGAATTCCACGAAAAAGCTTTTGTCTAAACTGTCTTTACAAACTACTGCATGGTACAATAGAAAAAAAATATAGTCGCTCCGAATGGCAAAGCCATGTCGTAAAGTACGTCTGGAAACTAAAGGATTCACGCCGCGTGCTCACGATTATTTGCGGTGTGATTAGCCGTCGGGAGAATGTGGAAACCACGTGCGTGCACCATTTAGCATACGCAAATAAAGCCCGTATCGGCGACGTAAGGGGCCTTTGCTCAAACCGCGAGCGTCGCAAAAAGACTCGTCTTCCCGCAGCCGGATTCTGGAGCGCCGTAAGAGCATTTTTTTCCGAATAATTACGAGGAAACGTCTGCGCTTGAGAAACCGCCATAATATTCGCCACACTGGAGAAAACTGAAAATACCTATGACTTCAACCAGGAAAAAACGTATTACGTGGAAAATCCATTGGCGTGATTGTTTGGATGTCCGTGACGTAATAATAACAGAAAAATTATACTTATTCACTTATAAGAAAAAAAGGTAAAATAAAGAAAGATATATCATTATAAATATTATATATATCTTTATAAAAATTATAACAATTTCTGCATATTGAACTATTCAGATAATTAGAACAAAATGTTTACTATTGCTTTTATTATTTATTAATAACATGATGTGATAGATTTTGTAATTTTATCCACGAATAAATAAAAAAAAACATTTAAATTTAAACGCTTTACTTTAATTAATGCATGATTAAAATAATTTTTAATCCTGATGTATTTAACAACAATAAAAGGAAAAGAGGAAAACAGAAAGATAGTAGAGGAAAGTACCCGATTATAAGATACCATATCTATTTTGTGTGATTGCTGAAAGTCTATGGGCAGAATTGAAAAATATAGTAGATCATTTTGAAGGGAATTTAATAAGCTTTAAGATGCTGAAATGTAAAATTTAATTTAAATATTAATTTTGCTGAAAATTAGAAAAATGTGAAAAATGAGCTTTCGGCAAAATCGCAAAAGTGTGCTCCTAATATGAGAGACCCCGGAAAATCGCTAATAAAGTGCAAAATACATCAGTATTACTATTAAAAACCTTTATTTAATGTTTCTCAAATACACATGTGATGCAGAAGCATATTTGCAACAATCGTAAACCCACTTATACTCAATATTGTACCTTATCTTCCCCCTCCACCCTTCCCTCTCAAATCAAGGTCAGCACGTCTTATAAATTCGTATAAACCTTCCCTTAACGTTAATATAGTATTTTCTCTTCTTTTATTACTATACAATAACTTTCATACGCCAGCAACCCAGGAGTACCCTGAGTATCTCATGTTACGAGCACCACGCCTTGCGGTTTCACGATCACCAAATCATTAATCTCTACAATTAAGCAACTCAACATATCCCGTATTTTCCTATTAATACGACCTTACTCTATCGCTGCATGCAGAACTTATTGCCAAATATTTATTAATTATATAATAAACAAGGTTTAAAAACTCATATCCATGACACTTGACAACATCCAATTTCACAATTTCTTTCTCTGCAACGACTACACGCACGATCAAACAATGAATTTTTCACTAAATAGGTTTTATCCCAAAGACAATAAGTTCATGGTGGAACCAACAGATAGGGTCTATTAGTTTAGCAGAAACCTATTAGCTGTCGCATATTAGGAGCCTATCTCATAATAGGGGACTTTCCTCTACAGGAAGTGCAAAATAACAACTTACTATGCCTCTTTTTCTCTTTTCCTTCTCTTTGCTCACATATTGTATTATATATACATAATATATTAAACATATATAAAATTCAACTCGTAGTCAACGAACGAGTTAGCAGAGTGGCGGTATTTGCGGTTGGTGAGGGCCGGTAGTTGGGATCTTTCAAGAGTGGTGGAGCCGGTTACAAGTGGGGACGAATGGGTGGCACTTAGACAGCCTAGGTACCGGGAACCGGCGCACACCGATTGGTCGACCGATCGGGCCCGGACCGGAGCCGTTGGCGGGCCCAGGCACAGGCGTGAACCGATGGATAAGAACAGCTCCCCAGATGGCTCTTATACGGAGGAAAATCGTTCCTTCGGTACGGCACGGTTCTCCTCAGGCGCTCCGATGCAGTCAAACAGGTCTGAGCGATCGTACAGCACCAGTCCTTTCTCGTCCATCGTCGTAGTCGCACCGTCACACGTGCACACACAAGAGAGACAGAAGGAGAGGGGGGAGAGAAAAAGAGAGAGAGAGAGAGAAAGAGATCGAGAGTATACAAAGACGACCACGAGCAGCGACCAAGGAGGAAAAGAGGTGAAGGAAAAAATCGCGAGAAAACAGCGGGGGAAGTAGAAAAAAAGGAGAGGAAAGAGAGAAAGAGAGAGAGAGAGAGAGAGAGAGAGAGAGAGAGTAAAATAATAGAATAAATATCGGACGAGGAAGTGTGTGAATTACGATCGATCGAAATTGTATAGTTCAGTCGGTGGAATCGAAACGACCGACATGACAACGCCGGTGGCAGTCTATGCAGAACAAAATTGATTGGGTACAGCGAAGCTTTCAAGAAAATCACCGGCTGTTACACGGAAGAAACGACTTTCTTCGAATTTAAGCGTCAAATAATTGGAGCAATGTGATCGAAGAGAGGCATAATCGGCATAATAAGAGCAAACAGAACGTTTCCTGGGAACGAGAGATGTGTAAATAAGCGAATCGGAACAGTTGCTTCGGCGAGAACACTATACTTATTTGTTAACTTAGTGATCCGAAAAACGGGACTGACATTTGCGTGGATTTCCAATTTATTTGAGTGAGGTGAGTCATCTTATTTTACATTTTACATTTTACATTTCGATAGTCTACAGAGATTGTATTAATAACGTTTTAATCCATTTATAATTAATGATGTGTATTAATGATATTCTATCACTATACTGATCAATATTATTGTCACGAACGGTTATGATGCCGTTTTAGTTATTTACGCAATGTCTTTTACAAGATAAGATAACAAAGATATCGATAAACCTCGTTACGCACAATACGCGACATGGACAGTATCGATGAGCTTACATTTAAATCTCTGTCAGTGTACATCACGTCGAGCATTAAAGTCTCCGGCTCCTGATTCTGTAGATATTCATTATGAAATCACGCGGAAATAGCGTTACAACAGACCTCTTGATAATTTTCTTTTCTTCTTCAATACATCATTTATTTATTATTTCCGTGATAGAATTGGGTTATATCAAATCGTTATTCTATTGCGGAAGAAATAATTCTCCAAAGTATTACAAATACGTAAAGACTTAGGATTCACATTGCGTTTTTGCTCTATTTCTTATATATAAATTCTTAAATTTATGGTAATTGATTATTCATACATAATACTAGCCTATTTAAAATGCGCATTCGTAAACTCCTATGACTTACGCGCTTTCGCGATCGCCCGAGGAGGGGGCAGATAGGGGGGGACCCTCTCCCCAACATGCGATCTCACGTGCGGTTAGTCGAGGTTAGTCGTCATCAAATGAAAACATTATCGTTACCCCTCGTCTCCGCCTGTTGCTATAATATTTGCCTACTGCTAGCCAGTACCGTAATTCGGCAACACAAAAGGGGCCTAAGAGCGACGACGTCTTGCCCGCGTGCGTACGTTGTGCGTACGTGTCGTGCCGTGCAAGCGCGAGAGAGAGATGGCCGTTACAATTATTATGCATAAGACCGTCGGCGAGGCTCTCCCATGTCAAAATATATTTATTGCTATTCCCTTGCCCGCGCCCATACCCTTGCCCCCTGCTCTTTACGTCGACCGCGGTGTGTCAGCCACCTTTGTTACCCTTTCATACGGTTATTACCCACTTGTATATCCGGAGCGAGCTCTATGCTCGAAAGAGGTCCGAGAAGAGAATCGCGCATCTTCTCTTTCTTTTTCTTCTTCCTCTCTCTCTCCGTCGTCTCCAATCTTTCTCCCGCTCCGATTCATCGCTCATGCACGTGCACGCGTACACTGGCGCGACGAGTTGCGTGATGCTCAGGGACGCATCTTTATTTCGGTAAGTTAAATACGAGAGTTAAAGAGAACATTGAGATGTTCTCGCATGAAGTAAGATAATGGCGTAAACGGATTCACAATAGGATATTTAACATAAGTTAAACTACAGATTTTTCAATCCATAGTTTAATCACCTTATTTACCACAAAACTTCTATTCCACCATCGAATTAAAAAATGTTAATTATTGTTTCAAATTTCACGATTTTTGGTCATAAATTTTTAAGCAAGAACTAAAATTTTAGTAATTTTAACGTTTTCATTTTTAATAACGTTAACAAAATCTTTCATCTTCATGTAGAACATAAAGCTCAATTGAACACAAAACTGACAAATTTCTTAAAACATAGGAAAAATATATATATATATATATATATGATCTTCGAATAACATGTTACTTAAATTGCATGGAGTCTCAAATAACACGGTAAAAAATTGTGACAACTTTAAAAATATTTTTAAAAAATAATCCTTTAGAACCAATTTTATATGTATCTGGATGTTTTTAATTGAACGAATTTCAATAGCACGGAACGCGATCTCCAAAATTGTATGAATCCTATCTCGAATAACACGGTTTTCAGTAACACGGAACCAATTAATCGTGTTATTCGAAGGTTACCTGCATTTACATATTATTTCTTTTTATGTTGACTTATTTGTATTTTTTGTGGTTACATAACAAATATCCATTATTGCTGAAATATCCCATTGTGTCATCTCTGATCTAGTAATACGCAAAAATTAGATTTGCATGAGTGCAACTGGCAAATCTTTTATGCATACCGACCTAAGCGTCGTGTCGCGCCTCATTTGCATATTAACCCCTTCCGGCGTGGCTCGTCGTCGTCACAGGGTCGTGATCTGACTTAACGCCTTTTTGCCGCCACTACACTGCCACCCTTTACAAGTCATGCGGGAAGTACCGAGAGTCGTGACAAATACGCGTATTATCTTTTTTTATTCGATTCCGAATGGAGCCTAAGACCCTGACCTAACCATGGCGGCAAAATGTAAATGAAAAATTCGATTAAGAATTCTGCATTCTTAAATCCAACTCTCTCACATGACAGTCACGTCGTATTAATCTGTTAAGAAAACACCTGCGCACTAAATTTTCTTAGTGCGAAACTGAATTATTATCTTTGCGACTTAGCAATTTTTAGAAAATATTATTGTTTTCTAAATAAATTAGATCTTAGGTAAAGACAAAAATAACCGAGTCTTGGAACAGAATATGCTGGAATATTTTCTTAGAACAGACATGGTGAAACACTGCGGTCGAGCAGGAGTTAAGCGAAACGTGCGAATACGTGGAAATGTCTCTCTCTTTATCTTATCTAGATCGTTTAAAAGGCGCGTTTAACGGCGCGCACGCAAATTACCCGTTACTTTTCTAATCTAAATCGATGCTCTTTGTTCACTTGGCGATAACTCGCGAATTACACTGATCTACACTTGGTCCCGCTTCCGTTAGAATGACAACGTGCCTACGGAAGGCGACCGCGTTGAGTGGATGATCCAATCGCCTTATCGCGTACACCGTGAAACTCGTTCCGGGACGAGAGCAAAAGATAATCGCGAGTACATATTCTCGAGTACTATGCTTTTGCTTACGTCTTGAACTGGCGAAGCAGTGCCCGGATTCGTCAGACTTACAGTGAGAACATCGTTTCGCGAATAGTTATTTCTGCAGATGTTAAATAAAAAGTTACGATAATATAACGTCGATATTTGGCAATATAATTGTTTTAATAACAAAGTAATTAATGTTTACATGATTTTTAATAAAAGTTCCGTTCTGTAAAATTTTGACAATGAAATCTAAACGGATTACTCTGAGCATTATCGTTTAAGTTGTGCATTTCTATTAAGTTAATATCGAGAACTTCGAAGATTTCGTCAACGAGATCGCGTATAAAATTTTAAATGTTGCTTTCGTGGAAATCGCACTTGTATTGCGGCTTACGCGCGGCTACGCGAGTACACACACACACACACACACACACATACACGTGAGCTAAACCTTCTCGATGCTCTTTCGGTTTGCGATATTGCCGGCGTCGTTACAGGACCGTGCCTTCGGCCTTTTATGAGATTATAAATCAATGGTGGCGCGCTTAATCGCCAAATAAAGGGAGATTAAATTGCGCCGGCGAGGCATACCGGTCTCGTGCGTCTTGGAGTAAGCAGAAGACAGATATAAAACCCGGAGCTTTATATTCGAAAAGACCCTCCATTATAATACGCGATTATTTAACAAGTTCCGACTCCGCAATTGTTCATTCTTATTTCAAGAGAAATTATATATTTATTCGGATAGGCCTTATAAGATTTGATGATTGAATATTTAACGTGCAATGAAACATTTGTTACAAAAGATTCTTATAAGAATGGAAACATCTGTTTCGCTGTATACGTTTTCGTTCAAATAACTTATTTAATATCGTGATACGCTTTTTTCGCCTAGATACTCGGCTACTATACAATGTAGCATGTTTTTAGGTTCTAAAAATGTCCTGAATAAGTAAATTATCACATGTAGTATCACGATCTAGATGACCATGCACGATCTCGTCAATCACGCAAGATTGTCTGGCAAAACGCAATGCGGATGTAAATCACTATGCTTTAGTCACAAGTCGCGTGCAATATGCTTCTTTAAATATACATAAAATACGCGTGTAGAATCTGGATCCGCGCGTTTAAGCGTTAACTTCTTTTGTATATATCACGAAAATATATATTTATCGCTAAATTCTTCCGCATTAATTTCTACATCATTCGCCTATCATTTCCCTCACGCGTACGGCGTGCAATTCGAAATACGATGACGCGACGATTGGTTTTCCTGCTGAAATCGGCTACGGATTTTTTTCCCTCCGAGTTGCTCGACAGCTCGCAACTCGCAACGTTATGTATTCATTTGGCGCTTCGGAACGTGCCACTCGCGAAACGCGTCGTATCTTCTCTGGAAGCAGCTGCTCTTGGCTAGAACTCCGGCGCAACGTGGTACATGTGCAGTCACATGCACGAGGGCATAACGCGGGCATAACGAATCACGGTACTTCCGAGAGGAGCACCCATCGCGATTCCCACAAGTGCGAGAGGGTCGTGCACGGCGACCGTTCTCGATTGACTCTCGAGTGGCGGACGCAAAATCGCTGTTAAAAATCGGATCGGTCACGGCTCGAGGAGGCAGACAATGTCATCTACGACGTGGCTACCTGCGCCACGGCGTTTATGCGCTTCGCGCTCCTCGACGGGACGAGTTCGCTCTAACATGAGGCTAAACTGTCGCGATAAATGATACTCCGGAAGGTTATTAATTGTCTTTGGCTCCCGACCGCGCGTATTGTGGATCGCGAAAACATATTAACCGAAAAGGAACTCCGCTGCCTACCTTGCCATATGCTCGTGGATGAGCGAGCGTATGTATATAGGGTGTGATGAAAAATCACCCACTATCAACGGAAAAAAATTTGGAAAATTTGAAATCGACTTATCAGCAAAAGATTTCGTTGCATATTTTCTTGTCTCGCTTTTTCAACGAAATTCGGCATTTTGGCATCAAAGTTAATATTTAAAGCGCGATTTAAATCTTTTGCAAATAAAGCTTACTAGAATTGTTATTGAGTTTTCATTTGCTGTCTGTAAACTTTAATTGGCTAAAAATGTTTTCCATTTTTAATTTAATTTATTCCTAATTTGAAATTATATGTTCTCATACTGTCACATTACGACGTTTACCATTCTTCTAATTTTGCATAATTATATTTCTGTAAAAGTGAACCGCTTTTTATACACCCTATATAGTGGCGTATCGTTACATCTATATAGTCCCGTTGAGAATGTGCGAGCTGATGTGCAAGATCATTTTTCAGGGATTCGATCGACGCGTCTGTGAATGAGCAGCTACCATCCATCAAAGGGATCGTTAAAAACGCATCGACGCCAATACAAATTGCACCGGCCGCGTGTTGCGTTCTGCTTTTCTGGGGTTTTTCCAGGATTTTCGATTTAGATTTTACAATACGGCAAACTGCATTCTCTCGTTTTGATCATATACACATAATACGTATGAGTAACATAGGTGACACATTTTACTTGTAAAAAAAGTGACACTATTTTTTTATTTACCACAAATAATGATAATTAATCGATTATATTTATGTGATATTACACATAAAATTGCATTCAATATAAAATCAACGCGTGCACGTTAATCCATATCTAAAAAAGAGACTAGTTTTACTTAAAAAAGAGATTTATTTAAAATCACTGAAACGTTTTTCCAAGATTATCTTTTTCCAAGTTAGTCATTAAAAACCAGATTTTATTGTGCTTTAATGTAAATTGATATCATAATTATTTATACAAAAAAGAGTATTTTATTGATCACAGACTATTTACGAAGTTTCGTCTAGACTATCTAAAAGATCGTTAAAAACTTTCTGTCCTCAACTAATGTTATCGTTCATGCTCGGTGAGAGAACCAGTTTCCCGAAATCTTTTTCCATCGTTCGCCTCCCGCTTTGCCGAAGACTCTTCACACTCGTGTGTGTACGCGCAAGATCCTGTTTATTTTATGTAATCCGGTAATAGTCGATTATATACGGCGTATGCATTTATTTGAGCGTAATCCTTCCGCGCATAATTAAGCGCCGATAACATCGAGACGAGGAACTTTCGTGCGCAAACGTGCGCGCGAGCGTACTCGAACGCGTATCCCGGGTGATATATCGACTCCTTCTTTCGAGTAGATTCATTGACTCATTAACGCACTGAGAAAAATCACCGGCCGTATATCACGGCCTGGACAGTAATCAAGTGCTCATTCTTAACGCGGTGTGTAATAAATATGTGAATTAATATACCGCCGATTAATTATATCGCGCAAACTGCGCTTCTAATGTGTACTCTCGTTGCCGCGAAGAATTATAACGGCGGACGAGCTTGCGAACGTCACAGAAAAATGATTATACCCTGTTTGCGCAAAGTGTCTCGTAAAACAAGATTCCTCGTAACGGATGACCCTCACGTAATATCGAGTATTTCGAATTAGCACCTTCAAACGCAAGCGATCACCGTTTATCTATCTTCATAGACTAATATGTGTGGGTAGAGTGTCCCAAGAGTCGTCCACCTTCTTTAAACTATAAACATTACAAGAGTCGAATACGGAGAAATATTATGTAGACTGTTGTTTCGACGACGATGCTATACAAACATACTGAGAAGTCACTAATTTTATCTAATTCTATGTGTCTTTTCAACGAACGACACGTTTTCTTTCTCTGGCAACTGTCGCAAGCAATCGAGATGTTTTCGTAATCTTTTCACTTCTTTTTATATAGCTTGTGCCTCACGCTCGTGACCCATATGAATCACGTGCGCTTTTTATTATTAGTCATTATTCACTCTGATACGAGAACTTCGAACTGACGTGAACTAGTTCGAGGTTCAAGAAAATTATTTGTTACAATATAGAAAACACATTACGTAATTAGCTTCATTTACATATTGTCCTCAGGGAGATAGTGACTTGGCGCTTTCAGCGGAGAGAAAAGTCTCAATTGTAACGTAATATATTTCTTACTTTTTTTCCGATAAATGTGCGTGAACGTTTTCGTTCATTTCCATCGTAGAAAATACAAAAAAAGAATTCGGTCGTTGATTACCGAAATGATTACAAAGATGATGATCAAGCGGCACGCAAAGTCGGCACGGAGAAAGGGTTGTAACGGTAGCGAGGGGTAAGAACGACAAAGAAAGCGCTCCCGAAGCTCAGGTCAAAAAACGCCTCATAAAGGGATAAACGTCACACGGGACTCGTGTTTAATGGCGCGTAAACTACGGAGTGCCCCCATCTGCAGGTATATACGGACCGCATAGACGCGTGTGAGCACGTACACGGGAAGCTAGCAAAAGAATCACACGTGACCATTCTGGTCTCGTCGTCATCTTCGTCGTTATCGTCGTGGCCCGTAAGTTGATATTTGGAGCAGGTACGGCAAGTCGATCGACTTCATTAACGCACCAATGTCGGGCAAATATTGACTCTATCTACAGAAACTGGGGTACGAGGTACCGCGTGTTTACACTGTTGGCTCCCCCGTGTGACCCCCTTTTCTTCTTGACTCTTCTCCCGTTTCACCTGTTCCGCGTGCACTGCACCACGAACTACGATCCACCGAAGTCAACGACATCGGTGACCAAATTGAAAGAAGTCACGTGTATATTCTTTTTCTTTTTACGCGACCGTCGCATCGATGCACGCATTGATTAAAGTGTTCTCCGATATTCTATACGAATTTATATGCGAAACGAATCGGCAGGGTCGAGCAGGATATTTCGAAGTCGACACAACTCCGCGTACAAAGAGATCGATCCGTCGCGACGATATAGATTAACCTTGGCCCACATTGATCTCCATTGGACTGCCGTCGATATAACAATTCTAGCGTGATCTTTTGTAAAATCAACAGAATCAGCCGCGTAAATAGTGTACGGTTTACCGATTACGGCGCGACGCACCGTCCACCGCAAAGGCCTGACTTATGCGATCTCTGTGATTTATTGCAAATCATGGCGCATACACCGCTCCTCGAAGGCGTTCTGTTCTCCTTTGGTTATTAGGGCGATGGAATTTTTTTACGCCACGCTCGCGATTGCTCCACCTCCGACGCTCGCATCTCGGCCTTTACCTCTCGCGTCTCGACCTTTCGCGCTTATTGTTTTCTTCGTATTCGTATTCCCCGATGTACATTCCGCGCCGTTCCAGCATCTGTTAGCCCGAGAGCACGTACGATTCCGGTGGCTCCGTTATACATATACTCTGCTTTATTTAGTTTTGTATTAGGTTTCGTTGCTCGGACTTTTAAGCCCACTTAGGCCGAGTCTCTAATTTAAATGCGTTAGAAATGTCAGGAAATAGTCGGCCAAGATCCATATTGACGCTGAGTGTTTCGAGCACGAATATTTTAAAGACATATTACAAAGATAACACACGTTATAATGCAACGTTAGAAAATACATAGAATAAATTTTAATTAAATGAGAGCAAGAAATGTACATATGCGAGAGCGCATTATTATTCAAATCCCATAATTTAAATAAACAATATACTTTCGAGTCTATTTAAATTATAAAAAACTTGTAACAGAATTATATTAATGTAAATAACGGTTAATGTAAATGACAACCGTTATTTACTGTAATATAATTCTGTTACAAGTTTTTTATAATTTAAATCTATATAATATTCGCAGAGAACACGAGTCAAAACGCATGTTCTTCTGAAATCTTCTTTGAAAAATGGCATTGCGATTAGCATCGAAATTGGTACAGACACGCGGACTATAACGCGAATTATAATCATTAGCTGATTATAATTGATCGTCCTAATGATTATCATGAACGAAAATCGTGAAATTCGATCGAATAAACATTTGATCCGGTCAAGCAGATCGCATAGGAGAGAAAGGAAGAGTTTTTCGCTCCATCATCAACGAATGTGCAGCGAGTGAAGGTGGAGGGTTAGCGGGTGTTAAGCAACCGCGCCGCGAAAAAACTTGAAATCTTAACGAACCTGTGGACCGACTCTTTCTCTCTAGTTTGTTTTCTTTTCGTTTTACCGTCCGTCTTCGTCGACAAATACGAGCGGCAGCCCATTTTCTTCGGAGGTGCAATTACAAAGACTTGACTAGACGCAGCGCGCGCGAGATCGTGTCGTATTGGAGCTCTAATTACCGTCACTCTAAATTCTCGTTAAAGTGCTCTTCTTCTCATCTTGCATAAAAAAAAGAGCGTCCCTTCGAGGAACTTCGTCTCTCAGGCTGAGTACGTCAACCCGCACGACTACCGGTCGTGGTTATATTTTTAAATCAACGAATCCGCAGGTGGTCCCCGTCCCGAAACGGCTCACGAGTATTCGCGACGGGTAAACGCAGTTAATTTTTTTGCACGCACTCTTAACGTATCATTCGACGTGCGCAGCTTGTCACAATATAGCATCATTTGCGACAGATACGAATGAAGAAACGTATTATGCATTTCACGGTGGCTACTTTGGACAAGATCTCTTCACCTCTCTTTTTTTCTCTCTATGAGTGTGTTTTGCATTTGTTATCTGAAAGAAAGAGACGCATTGCGACTTGAACTATAACTCGATCTTTTTATTATAACTACGCCACAAAGGCAACGGAATAAAGAATACAACTTTATAAAGGTACAATTCGTAAACTTTTGAGAGCTGGTTCCTCCGGTTTCTATCATTTTAGGATCGGGGATTTTTATACCGCGATGATCGAAATACTCGCACGATGAGGAACGCCGACCGTAACATATCCTTATCGGATCATCAATGGTCTAATTTTATTCCAGTTTATTCGAAAAATAGGTTCCTCGCTCCGACACACAGTCAAGGCAGATGGCACCGTTTGCCGAGATAGCGCTGATTTATGACATGCCAGTGGGTTAAAACGGGTTTCGATTCGAGTGTTACAACAGGGTGGGGAAACGTAGATTCAGGAAAAAAGGGAACCTAATGATTCTTCAGATATCCATTTCATGCCCATGGGCGAAGATATAATCGACTAAAAAAATACCGAATCTCTACCAAAAAATACACACAAAATACTGTCGTACGAACGTGATATATCACTGCAAATTTAACGTAACGCGTTATGTAGTGTAATCTGTTAACATATAGGCGATTTTATCAACAAAAAAAAACAATCAAGATTGACGGATGTGACACTCGGAAAATAATTTCTCTATACTATTATTATCATTAGCATATTCATTTAATCGAAGCTTCAACATATTTCCAATTTATACTTTTCTCGTACTCCAAATCCTGTTCGAACATCCGTAAGATATCGTGGGAGGAATAAAAATCAAAGCAAACGTAGAAAACCGGTTCGCTGCCCCACCATACTGTAACACCGCACTTTATTCTTCCAAGGATGAGCCGAAGTAACTGACTCTGACGTATCTCCTTCAAATAACTTCTATAATTTCTATAATTGCAGATGAACCAACAGTGCAGGGTATGCGACGAACCCGCAGCGGGGTTTCATTTCGGGGCGTTCACGTGCGAGGGTTGCAAGGTAAGAAGAATCAGATGACAACCAAGTTTTGTAAGTAATGAGACTGCCGGATAAATCCGGGTTACATTTCGCGTATGCGGACTTTGTGATGTGACGCCGAGAATTCACACGGCGACGTCTCGTCGTACACGCCGTTCATTGTCGAGTCGCACGTTATGTAACATTTGTGATGCAAATTCTACACACTTTAAAGAGTAACGCAAGCGTAATTACAAAGTCGAGCGTGGCAGTTCCGCTGTATTTTCAAGTAATAAGTAAGTAATTCTATCTTCACATTTTGCAAAATTATAACTTGAACTTCGCAATGCATGGTTGAGAGAAAATTGGTACAGGGTTAAATGAGTGAATAAAAAGATAAAGAAATATGTCAAAAATACAATATTTAGATATATAAAAACTTCTGAAAAATATTAGAGACAAGGCTTTCTCACTTTCTAAACAATTACTCCAAAAATATTAAGTTATTTAGGCCTAAACAATATTCTTCCAATCATTTGTGCGTGATAATAATAACTCAAATGCAGATAAATAAATGCAATAAAAGTTTAACCAAACAGAAAAAAAAGAACAGAACAGAAAAAACAAGACGATAACATTAATTCTGTAACTTAAAAAACTACTAGGTTTTACATAATAAACCTAATAAACTATATGCTTATCGCGTGTATATGACGCTTTATATGAAATTTGAATGCTTTAAACTATAAATTAAAGATTGAAATAAATTAATGCATTATTTAGTTTTTCTCGGCAGTACTTAATTTCTATTATTAGCGAAAAAAAGTAACACATTACACAAAATTCAGCAAGGGAGAAATATAGATTTCTAAAACGTGCAATTTTGTGAGGAAATATAACAAAGTGCAGCAGTGATTTATTATCGATTCGTCTCTTCGGAAAGACAATCGTCGGCAAAAAGCGGACGGAAGTAGTTTCTACGCGGTATTAACCTGCTGCGAGGACTTCGTGAAGTCGTAAAAGTCGATACGCCGGCGATGAGTTGACGTATGTGATGCGTTTCGCACTCTAGTTTAAAGAAGAGACAACTTAATAAGCCGTGACGGATGCGAAAACGAAAAGATTGCAATGGTAGGGATTCGCGAAGTAATCACGGCCAACGAAAAGAGGTGAGAAAGTCCGATATGCGGAAAAGGCGAGCGTGCGAGAAGTAACTGAGAAAAAAATCTTCTGCCCGGTTCGAATCCGTAAGTGGACGAGAGACTCGAGTGCGACTAATCGATTATCTTGGATCGTCCCCGTTCGACGAAGCTTTGCGTTGCGGTGAATCGCGATGAGTGTTCTGGAAATAATAACGTATAACATGTCTCGAAACGTGTGCGCGCTATTACTTCCACCACAATAATTGTACAGTAAAGGATTTGATTTCTTCTTCGCCCTTTATTCTGATGTCTCATTATGTAGTTCAAAGATTTTGCGACAACGCTGCGAAACAAATTCTCCGGAAAATTGTCTCGAAGGAACAGATATGTCTGTTTCCTCGGGACAAATATGGGATATGCGCAGGAACGGAAAGCTACGAAAGGAAGGATCTTGTCTCGATAGCGGTTCGCTTCCGCGTGTCGGACGCGAGGGTCGACACAGTAGGGAGTAATATTCAACAGGTGGATTCCGGGTTGCGCACGTGCACCGGAATGCGTACGCGTATAGTGCGCAAACACGCATATCGTCCCGACAAACGACGACGATCGAGTCTCGTTAGGCCGTGCTTAGATCTTCAAAGGGTGTTGACCCTTGGCTCTTGTCCTTTTGTCCCACTAATGTGTGCTATACACCGTAGAATATCGGTACCGCATACTAAGTGACCCATCCGATAGTAATTGGATCTCATTAAAGCAACAACAGATAATGGTTACCCTTACTCGCGCGTTCAGTTTCCCGGAGACGAAGTAGCAGATAACGCCTTTCAGGTCAATTAGACTCTTCTTTCGTGAACGAAAATGATCCGGGAGATTCCCTTTAGAAAGGAGAATATATCGTTACGCGTCAGGTGATATATTCTGGAATAAAAAGGGCGGTTGCGTATCTCTTAATCGAATTTGTCATTTTTAAATAACGGTATCGAAATTAACCTGGATTTTTATCCTGAAGGTTTAAGAAAGGTTTTATTACACAGAATTAATCATGACCCTTCGGAAAGCAGTTCTGCCTTCTTTCCGTTATATATTTACGACCGTTGGTCATCGATTCGTGATATAGTTATTATCACTCATGTATAAGTGAAATTAATTGTGCCTCGTGTGTTTAATTAACGATCGCGAATCATCCGATATAATCGTATAAGGAAATGCGATCCCGTCCGGGAAATTAATATCGCGTACGTCATTTTGATTGTATAATTATATACCAGCGGGAAAAAAAACGCTACATGGATGCTCTCACAGTTTCGATGTTATCGCGAAAAATATAACGGCGCCATTGATCCTGAGAGGACAGACGAAGGATGACAAGGAAGAGGGACACAAAAGTATAGCGGCGGGAATTATACGTATGCACATTAACACGTACCAAGCACCACGCAGGTGCACACTAAGCTCTACGATCCCCAACTCCTAACTCGAAGTCGATCTAGTCTCCACGCGCGACAAACATTTGGAAATATTTGAAATAATTTAGCGGTTGCGCACCGCGGTCACGGACGAAGAACGAGGGACACTCATTAGCATACTAACGACTGCCTCGAATTCTCTGCGTAACATTGAGAAGAGGGCGATCTCTCCTGCTCCCTCCTGTTTTCTTCGCACACGACGACAGCGAGGACAACGACGACGACGATGACGACGACGACGACGATAACTGTGGCCCCTTTTGCTCCGGATCTTTCCCAACGGCTTTCTTCCATTTTTGGTACCGCGAGGATGTTTGCGCGCATGTTTTGCGAACTTACGAAAGATTGAAAATATAATGTTACACGTATTCAGGAGCGGATCGATTATCGCGCGATGATGTTCAATATCGCTTACAATCGTAAGAATAAAAAATCCTTTCGTCGATTTATTTGTGCGAAATAAATATGAAGGAAATGAAATTCTACAATCGATAAATAATAAATGAAATTCAAATATCAGCGTAGAAAGTCTTTACTTCTTCTAAGAGAGTACCGCGGCTAATTGCACCATAATGTGCGTCCCTGTTTCATGCTTTTGGTTTCTCGGGTGTCGTCCAAATTCCACATTCGTCGTCCTGAACGCGTTCAAATAAAGGAGAGCCAGGTCGCTTGAAGGCCGAGCGTGAAACAGAGCCGCGGGCAGAATCGCCGAAAGACAGCAATTCGTTGTGACGCGTCGCATATGAATGCGAGCGACCTGAGTCAGTCTCTTCCTCCCTCGTTTCTTCCTCCCATTCGGCTTCGTTGTTCGAATAGCCCCAATGCACTAATTTGCAAAATCTCGCTCGCTTATTAAGAGAATCGTGCGCCGGAAGGCGACCGAGATTCAAGTCAGACGTCGCACTTATTTATGATGCAAATGCCATTGTTTTTCGGAGCCTTAACCGTCTGCGTATTATGCACGACCGACATCGCAAAATTTGTCAACGTTTCTCGCCTTGCTCCTCTCCCTCTCCTCGATCGAGAAAATGGCGCGTGAATCAGGGGACGGGTTTATTCATCGCTCGACAATGAGGACTCGCCCGAAAAGTCGAAACCACGACAACGACGATTGAGGACACAGCCGGCACAAAAGCGTCATTCCTGACCGAAATAGTCTGGACTACTTTCCATGCGACCAGAGTCACCACATTAAACTTCGATTTTTTACGATCTCGGCCGGGAATCCGCCGAGCTTCCGGTGACGACGAGAATTCGAAAAGACACTTAAGCGAGTAACAATGATTTCCGGCGAGCGGTACACGATCGGACGGCGGAAGAGGATGAAACGCTTCAAAGAGTCAACGATGCACGTACGGTGCATAAAAATTGTCCTTCGAATGTTTAACTATGTACTGCGTATCACAACGAATCGTGTTGATATCTAACGATTATACTTCAGCTTCTGCTAAATCAGTGAAACGATTTGATGAGATAAAATAACACACGTAAAGATAATATAAAATGCTTGAGAGATTAAGCGAATGTAAAAAAGATATTGCCGGTGCAGTCGCCAAAAGATTAAACCGTGAACAGATGGCCAGCGATTAAGCGCACACTTAAGGAAAATCAAGGAGCACGTCTTTGACGACGGCGAGCGGAACGAAAGTGGCAGTCCGGCGAAGGAGATAACACTCTGAGAATAGCACGGTAAAAATTGTCCGGCCGTTCGATTTCCTCGAGCGCCGCGGCGATTTCTCGGCCGCGGTAGATTGTCGGAGTCCTGTCACGAACGACAGATTAAGCGACCAGTTTAGATTTTCCCTTTTTCGTGTTAGCTCCGAGTATACCTGTCCGCCTCTCGTGCGACGATATATATCTGCTCGCGACGCCCTTTAGACACCGCCACCAGGTAGGTCTGCGTCTCGTGTGTCACTGTCGAGAACAGCGATCCGTTCTGCTGTTGTCGCAATAGATTCGCCTCGTGAATCGCGCAAAATTAGAAAAGGACTGTACCTACATTCTTATACCTACATTCTTGTTATTATGGCTATTATTAACTATACTAGCTATTATTACTAGGCAATTAAGTATAAAGAAATAAAACATATAATATACGAAAAGAGAGAAAAAAAGAGAGAAAGTGAAAGGAAAGAGTGAAGCAGAATGAAAGAATAGGCACCGTGATAAGAACGGCAGAGAGGAACGCATTCAGGGAATATACATTCGTATTAAGAGTGCCGTAAAGCCGATTATGGACCCAATCTCTTGGCGATATCTCTCCTGGTACAATTAGCTCTCTCGTAAAGCGACATTAAGATGGGCATAAGGTGGCGCGTGTTAACATACGGCAAGAATCCGCGAGTAGTTCGCAGTTTCCCCTCGCGCCTGCCTTCCTAACTCGCCGCGCGTCGTCGTACGTGTACGCGCGAGGCGGATCAGTCGCCGACTTCGTGGAAGCGCTTTTTAACTGCGGCTATTACATCTTCTAATTGCCGGCCATTTAAGTACCGCTGCGAAACAGATACCACGATACCGGGAGACCGCGAGTAAAGAGCGCGAGATTCGAGGAGCTTAGCGCCGGCCTGTGAATCGACGACGGCACTCGAGCGCAATCGTAACACCCAACAATTATAGACGCGGCAGATTACACTGACAAGCGAATTTTAGCCGTGATACTAAAAGTCTGATCTATAAATCCTATATATTCCAGATCGCATATTAATATGTCGCATTGAATTACTTTAGCCACGTGATTGAAATGAGATTATAAAAAAATCATCGAACCAATTGGACGATCATTTTGCAATCGCATATCTACTAAAAAACCACGATTTTTTTAAAAAATTAATATAAATTAAAAAATAAGCTTTAATTTTCACTGTGTTGCTCCACTTATCAAATACGTATATGGATCTTATTCTTATTCTTTTCATTATTCTTAAATTAAGTTGTATAGCTTGCTTTCCTTAAATATTCATTGCGCTATCAGTCACAAAAATGTTTGTATTTGTAACGAGTGTGTATGATGTGCAAATGACTGAATGTATTAAGTTCGGGTTCGTGGGTTTGCTAAGTCCAAATGACGGATCAGTCATATCTGCGAAAAAAACCGCGACTTATTTTTCTTGCGTCAACGTGGCACCCATCCGGCGCTGGTCGACGCAACGCTGAAACATGGTTCAGGAAGGAAACCGCGAACCGCGCTTCAGCACACCGCGGCGATCGGCCGATCGTATAAAGCGGCGATTTACGATCGGTATGGGCAGGCACGATAGAAGGGAAGAACTGCGTATGTATGTGGGCCAAACCGCGCGGCGACCGTCGGGTTTTACGCCCGATTTACGAGCCAATAAATCGCGATCTATGAAAGGATCTGTCGATCCGACAACGTTCTACGCCGCCGCTTTGTCGACAACCAGCGCTTCGAATTATTGCTAAATTCGCGATTTCCAGAATGTCATCCTTGTCCGCTGTAAATTAAATCTTTGCTCGTAAGAAGTAGTAATTTTCTTGCTACTGCAAAATAAAGAAAATATGGAGCTGGAGCATTGTAGCTAATGTCTTTTAAACTATAATAAAATTGATACACTTTTGTTACTTATCTGTCTCTTTGTTTCAAACAAGCTGCAGTTTTTAAACAAAATATCGTATTGAGACGCAAGATGCTCGAGAGCGGTAATTGAAACGTTTAAGATTCGAATGGTAATGCTGCGACAACGTACAGACGGTATCGGCATCGTGCAAAGGGTTGATACGATCGCGTGAACTAAATAGCGAAGTCCCATGAACGGCACGAGCAGCCAACCGTTCTCGCATGTGGCCCAGTTCACGCCCGAGCGATCGCATCGCGCTGTTACTACACAGACGGCGCGCCCTTGGGAGCGATAGTTAGCATTCAGCGGACGCGCGACTTCGTGAGTCGTCTTCGCGGTCGTCGTTGTCGTCGGTCCTGCGCAACCGATGTCCAACCGCGACGCCGACCTCATGTCTACGAACGCGGTCGATCTTTTCAGAACGATCGCGTTACGCAAACGGAAAGAGACCGATTGGTGCAATCCTCACGAATTCGTCGAAGAGAAGAGAGTTACCCGTGTTGCGACTGACTAACCGCGATGAGCAGAGGAAACGCAGCCAAGTGCGACGTGCGAGAAGACGCACGTGTTGTCCTATATGAATACATATGTAATTTACCTATGCTGTCTTTAGAAACGCGGACGAAAGGGTTGCAGCCGGCTACCGTTACCACGCGGGTCAATGAGGATTAACGAGAGCCCATCGCAAGTGTCGGACGTTCCGCAGATGTTTCGTCTCTTAGCTGTCACGGAATCATATAGAAACATAGTAAACTTAATCGAACGCTTCTGTTTTTTTTTACTTGTCTGATTTTTATACTGATTTTTATCGCTGTCATTAATCGAGCTTGTTTAATACTTGTCGTTCTTTGCATATTATTAATACATGTGCAAGATATTCGGGATGGTAATAAATAAGAACATTTTCTATCGTTCACTAAAAGCGCCTGTCACTCTACTTCATCGCAAACGGAAACTATTATAGCATCGTTTGCTCGAAACTTAACAGTACATATATTCTATTACTTTCACGTTAGAAGACTACCGTTTCCATCTATAGCCACGTAGTATCGCCTTTAGGTATTGCCGATATTAAACATGATCGCGTTTTATGCTAGAGCAGACGCGAATTGCGATTCCAATAATGAAAGTATATTAATAGAGCGAGATTGAAAATATGATTTGTACGTTATTTTTCTAGCTTTCTCCAGTTTTTTTATTCGCTAAAATGGAATGTCAGACACCTGCATCATCTAGCAAGATTTCGGCTCACTATATTTTTTCAATAAACATGTCCAAAATATGTTAGCAAAAAATTTTTAAATACACACACAAAAACTAATTGTTTTCGTACTTAAATTAATTCTATTAATATTAGTAGAAAGAAAATTGGCACCAACATTGAAGTAGAACGTCGTTTAAATGAGTGATAGCGTGCTTTAATTCGCAAGATAATCCGAAAGGAATAGAATTACATTAGTAACTATGGTAGGATATCTTCGCCTGAGATGCATAATAGACCGAAGAAATAATTCTCGAGTTTGCGGCGATCCATTTCGCAGAGTTTCCAGCTGTCTCCGCGAGTCGTACCTCTTCTCGCGCGTTCTTCCCCGAGAGAAGTCTTATCTCTTCTCCTGGGAAGCGGATCTGGTCGAGTATAGCCGCACACGCATCTCGCGTCGTTCTTTTTTCTCTCTCGAAGGCAAACGCGAATCGTTCTCGTGCATCAATCCGTACTCGTCTATCCCGAGTAGAGACCGAATGTGCTCGAGCGCTTCCTCTTCTCTTGAATTGAGGCGGATTCTAATGTAAGCAAATAGCTTCCGAGGACAAATCCCCGCGACCATATCGGCGCGCCGTAAAAATTTCTAACATACGATCTTGCCGTTCTCAACACTGACCGTAAAGCGTAGGTAAAGCGAATACAGAACGACCCGCCGCGCCGTGGACACACAATTCTCTCTGGGCTAACATCGTACCATGAGTCAGTTTTTAAGCATTTTGATTGTTCCGGAGTGTTATTTTACGACGTTCAAAGCTTTATTTCAACTTGCTTTATTTGTCGTTACTATAAATTAAAATAATTTTGTTCTTCTATTTTTATACGTTCCATGAAATTCCATTTCTTCGCGAGCTGTTCTGTTTCGTAGGGCTAACAAGAGAGACTGAATTTTATAACAAAGAAAGAAACATATACCTATAGCATATATATCGTTTGAGAGTAAGTTTGGTAACAAAATATTCACCAAATATCATATAAATTATTAGATATGTCAAACGCAACGAAATGTACCGCTAGCGCTGCGCGTCAGCGGTGAAACGTGCAGTGCTACGGAATATACTTTCGGTCTCCCGAGAGAGTACCGGTTTATTAAATTTTATCGCGGCGCGTGCTTACTCTTCGGAGAAACAGACTTTCAAAATCCGCGAGAGAAAATCAGCATACAATAACCGGCGCCCATTGTTTCTGTAGTTAGGAACTGTCGTTGCGTACTTATCTGCAATTCAATCGGTGCAATACCGTAGGACGTGGAAGCGTTCTGTGTCGCACGTGATAAACTGAACTGCCCCGAGAATGTGTAATACGTCCGAAACGTGATTTCTAAGATAATCGCGATTACGAAACACAACCCGCTGGAATAGCGCGCCGGTAATAATTTGCTACAATTTTAACTGGGCAGTTTCTTGACTGTCTATTTTTTTCATATATTTCAACATATCACGCGTATCGTACATTATACACGTTACACGAATAAAAATGACGCGGATGTTTAAATCGGATGACGCAGAAAATAGAAGCTTTGACGTTACTAATTGACCAAGATATCTTTCACCTTAACATTCCTGTGTCAAGACGCCAATGATCGCGCGAATCATGTTTTTCAATCGACCAAAGACAGGATACTCATCAATGCGCATTTGCATCGTTGATTTTGATTCGCGGAAATATCAGTGCCTCATTAAACCAACCATCGACCATTTATCAATAGCGACGCACGCTAAGACTGGTCTCTCGATTAGAAATCACTCGAAACGAAAACGAGAGTGCTCTACGCTTGGAATAAGTATGCGGAGCACACGAGGCTCAAGGTCCATGCCACCGAGTGACGTCAGTCTGTCTCCGTCCATCTTCGTCTTATTCGTTTCCACGATCTCGTTTCGTCAGATTTCTTGGTGTCGCGCCAAAGAACACCGAATGACCGCCGTTTTCGAACTTCGTAGCAATCACAGAAATTCATATAAATGCATTTGATTTATCACATTTCTATATACTACGGGAAATACAGAAAGAATGATAATTGTTTTCGCTACCGCCTTTATTAATTATATTTATTGCTATATAACAAAACATTTAAATTTAAATAAACGTGCACTTCAACGACTTGAGAAATGAGTAACGATGCCTCTAGGCGATATCTGTTTTTGAGTTTTAATCCGGTAAGAAAAATGGTTATTCCCGATTATTACAGTGTTCCAGGTAAAACAAACGTCATATTATGAAGTGTTTGAATTTCCTTACGTTGCGTTACGCTTTGCAGGTGCATTACATTATAGCGGATACGAGCAAATTGGACTTATCTCAAAAGCATCGGATGGGATTCCGCGATGTTTAATGAAGCGAATCGTGATTTACGTACATGTTTGACGCGGTGCGCCTCGACATAATCGCGAGAATACACAATTACTCCGTAATGAATGCGGATCTGCCATGAACAACGAACGATTAAAAATAGCTAGACGGATCCAGTTACGTTTTTATTTTACGCGGAACGCGTAACTGCCAACGCTCTTTCCTCGACTCACACGAGCTCTATCCGGAATCCGTGGCGAAACAAATTACAGAATAATCTAGGAATAGGAGAAAAATCATTAGAGTCCCATTATAGCACGTCACAGCGGAAACACCGTCGTGACTATGTAATCGATTATTATTAGCGCGGCCAGTTGGTGCGTAGTGCCACGTAGTGCCAGGACGCGAAATCCAGATCGTTGCGGATTACGGCACCACGTCATCCTCATCTGAGAAAGCCAGCGCGAGCGAAGAAACGCGGGCAAAGGATGACCGGATGCGAAGAAGGAGGATGACGCGCGAATACGGTTTGCGCGCTCGTCCGCGACACAGGCATCGCGCCAGCGTGTATCAGGGTCACTCGCCGATACGCACATTCATGTGTTAATATCGTGTTCATTCGAGATGTTAACGAGTTATTTCGAGTCACCGCGGCGAAATTGACGATGACTGTTTGTACATTGGCGATCGATTATGCATTTTCTTTCGCGATTGCTGCTTGCATAATTCTCAAATTTTGAGAGAAAAACTGTTGGAATTCATTAACAGGATTTAAGTTTCGCATATCGAATTCATACATATATTTAAATTAATTAATCGAAATTGGATATTATTTCGTTACATTAACGATGCGGTTGAGACCAGTGGGCCTATTCTGTAACTCTTAACGACAGTTTCATTATCGTTATATTGTCGTTGCGCAGCTTTTTTACTGTACATAATATCTGCGGAACACAAGTATAACGATAACAAAACTGTCGTTAAGAGTTATTACAGAATAGGCCCACAGCGCGCTCTAACTATTTGATAAAATATAATAATATTAATACATATGACTATGTGACAATGAATACTCCAATTTGTCAAGACGGAACGATCGACTCCGTCGAGGATCTGTCGATCGCGTCTCGGCTGATTCGCTCCATCGATCGCCGGAGTAGCCGGCGACACTCGCGATTACAGCGTAACTGTACGCCGCGCGCACAGTTGGCTCGCAGCTAGCGTAATCGCACGACGCGACCACCGCCGAGGCTGGCAGCCGTGTCCCTAGTCTACCACGACTTCGCGAACTTTTCTCTCTCCTCCTGCTCCGTCTCACTTCCTCGTCCGTGTCGGCGCGACCCGCTCCGGCACACGGCACATGGTGAAGCACCTGTGCCGTGAGGCACTCCACCACCGCGCCTTTCTCCGTCGCACCAGCGGCAACGTAACGCAACGTCTTATCCTCGTCGCTCCGACGCGGCGCATCTAAGTCTCTTTCGGTCCATTTCTTCCCGGCCGCACGCTTCTCGCCGCGCTCCGCGCAGTGACCCTGCGAACGTGCGCCTGTCCTTCTCCCTCGCCCCGTCACCTCCGCCGCCGCCGCCGCCGCCGCCGCCGTCGTCGTCTCCCCCCCGGTGCCATTATGTATATTCCCGCTCGTCCCGTCTCGCTTGTTCGCTCGCGCCTATCAACAATCTATATTAAGGACGTGGGAATGTGAAATGGCCTGTCCAGCTATGCCAGCGATGCTATTGGAGTCGCGGTGTGGCCGTGTCGACTGTCTCGACTCTCTGATTCCTCTCCGCACATCCTCCCTCTCTGTCTCCCATCGCCGCGCATATAACCACGCATCTAACCTTCCCCCCCTCCCCCCATATCGCGCGTTCGTGCTGTGACCTCAGATTCGTGCACGACGGATGCTGCACGCCGAAACCCGTGCGATATGTGCCACGGACTTTCTCGTAAAACGTTTATGAGAAATTCAATAACGCCATAAGCCTTCATTTCTTTCTCCAAAAGTAATTTTCGTCTTTTTCTCCCGCGGGTCGTTCACGTTCATAGGAGAATAATCGTCCCTTTAGGAAATAGCGTGACTATTGCCGCGCTCGGCGTCACGTTACGTTTTCGCGCAGCATAGCGTGGGACTAAATGTTTGTTTGACGATATTTTATATGACAAGAGAAACTAATACACATTTTATAAAATTGCCATAGTAAAACTGAAATTGCTCAAATATTATTGAAGTCATAAAATCCTTAATCTAACGATATTCATCAGAGATATTCAATGTCTTGCTGAACGCTGACATACACGATATTCGACATCAACACAGAATATTGATCCTCTATATACCATGTATACGAATATGAAACTTTAATAATGTGAAATCTTGATGTTTTCATAAAATCATAAAATAGCGATATTCTATTGCTTTCTTCGAAATTACGATAATGTAAGTAAAATTAAAATTAATAATTTTAATTGTTACCGAATTGTACGATATATAACTCAAGCAAACATAAAAACAAAACTGTCAAAGCTCTTTAGATACGACAGCAAATAAATTTCTTAGTAGGTCGCGAATAGTTCAATGAAAATTAATGCAGCTTGGAGTAAGTATATTTCCTCGTTGTCAATTGCGACAATGTATCGATCTACAACTCGTCGCGTTGTTAAAACGAAAATTATATATTTGACGTCTTACTTAGCTCGTCGCGAAAAAATCCATGATGTCGTGTGAATAATGGTTGTGCTAAACACACACGTAAGTCATTTGCAGAATTGTCAAGATGATAGAATCGCGATGAAGACCCACAAGATCGACTTTCTGTCGATTTTGTGGAAAACCGAATCTCTGGAACGTCGATCCGTTCAAATCGCGCCGATTCGGGCCATTCGCGTTCCCCATTTGGTAATAAAAAATTCGAAGTTTCGATCGATTCTCCTCACGCACGAGAAACTATCGCGGTTCTCCTTTGAGATAAATTAACATCACGCCGCTGATCGACTTGCCGAATGTCATACCGATGACATTTTTATCACTGCGCCGAGAAAACAACATTTCTGCCTCCCTGTGCTTTACGCATTTCAATTCTCTCCGTTTTACGAACGCTATTAACAAGATTGCTCTCTTAACCGTTTCTAATATTTATTACAATGTAATTTTTGGCATCGCGTACTTGTTACTTTTATATATAAACAACTATTTACAAAAATAATTTACTACTAAAATATCGATCGGGTCGATTTGGATTCAAAGATGCGTTTGCTTTCTACAAGCCATTTTACATTTCTTTTCACGATCACGGACGATGCTGATTTCTCCACGTCGCTTTATGGCGTTACAAATCGATCCAAGATTCCGGGCATACCGGCTGATTTGAGATAATCCTAGCTTCTCTTGACGGATTTGTCGCACGCGCCCGTAAATGGCGCGTGTTTCAGCCGCTATGCGTTCTACACGCGGACGAGAGCTGGTTTTACCGCTGCCGCCGTTGTTGCTGTTGCCGTCGTATTACGGCTCGTCGTCGCCCGCTGTTCCTGGTGTCGGGCCCCGTATGCGTGCACGTCCAATGACCGGGCGAAGAATTGTGCAAAAACTTGAAAAACCGAGTGAACACGCGCTCGCATGCACGGCGTTACGCAATCCTGCGAATATCCCGTTGTCCCCCTTCATCGAGAATTGTCCGACTCTCCGTACGCAGCTGACCGAGTGAACACATGGACGACTGGACCAGGATCCGGCGACGCAATCGCTATCCGCGAAAGACAAAGTCATCCGCGGCGCTTTAAGAACGTCGCCACTTTTCCCAGTCCCGAGGCAATCCGTAACCCGATATGGCAGAAGCGCGACACCGGATCAATTACATCGCATGGACGACTTTGAGCGATTCGATCGAACATGCAATGTCCGTGATACACGTAAATCGATACGTAAATCATACCGAATACCGTCACGTTGCGAAACGTACACGTCTCTCGCGCGCGATTTTTATCACGTTTAGGCCCGATCGAGTGTGAACTTTTTTTTAAGGCGAACTATACCTTGGAATTAAAAATTCTCAAATCTATTCAGTCGCGAATGCGACAAATCTTACTGCAATAAATAATATATATGAGGATGATGTATTTTGCTCATCCATTATCATAAATGGAAAAGAAACATACGCAGAAGGTTGATCTATTTTTGGAGTGTTTAAATTTGCACCCGGCACATTGCGCGATTCTAATGGCCGGAAAGAATTAAATATATGCGAAGGATATGTTCCTATATGACCGATAAATCGTCTGAGAAACGGAAGCGCCATTTGGCGTCGGTACTGATGGCGCACATACACATATATTGGAGTTCTGCGCACAGAACGGCATCGTAATCTCTTTCACGCAGTCGTGGCGACGACTAAAGATCATCTGGTGTACGTGGAGTGCTATTTCCAACACATTCGGATCGTCACAATTCAAGATTGCCGGCAGAAGATTGCATTATCGTTTAACGCCTCGTTCAATGCGCATTTCGGACGTATGCGCGTTTCGCGGGGCTTATGAGCCGTCACCTGTCGCTTGTCGATCTACGATTTCTATCCATCGAATCACGATCTTTCCCTAATGCAGCATTAATCAATGGATTTTAACTATGTAATTGCTATAGTTACTCTGGAAAACAATGTGATTTGATTTAAAATTCGAAATCTGTAAATACGGCTTTCTGAAAGAATGATCGCAATCACGGGCTTGGACTCATTGATTTACACGATGCCGATAATTATGACATTTATATGGTGATTTCTGAGCGTAATCGAGCGAAAAAACGTGTGATCCATTAATCCTTGAAATTATTGATACTTCGTATATATAAATGAACAAGTTTCTCTACAAGTTTCTGCGCTCGAGTAATCGTCATGTTACTCTGGATGATTCACAACGATGACATCGTTGCGATGATCATCCGGAAGTCCAGCGAATCATCAAGTACTACCAAACTCGACCGAGTCGTGGGCCGTGAATTTGGCCACTGTGACCACTTTAGCGAACGATTCGTTACTCCCGAACGAGATGTGTACCGCTACGCGCGAACTTTCAAGATTTCGGCCCGTTACCAGCCCGCCCACGTGGCTCTTCAGTCAGGTGGAGCGCAGAATCCGTGTCCTTCGGCAGCCTCTACGACGATACGACACGAAATTTTTTTCCATTTTACCTTCCGCATCTTGTTCCGTAACACGCGTGCGTTATGCGCTAAATCGATCGTGACGCAATATCGTAATAACGGGAGAAGCGTGGGAACGCGGATAGATACGCGAGATTGCCTCCTGTGATCTCGTAACATATGCGATAACTACACTTTAACAAGGCACGATCGTGCTCAATCTTAAAGAAGAATCAGTTTGATACTAATGGCTAAAAACTAAATCTATTTATATATGTTGGGACATCATTGACTTTGGTAAAATATATTATAAATATATATAATTATTTCGATCAAGTAAATTGGGCAGATAAATGTATTTTTTCGAATTTAATATTGATATTATATTAACTTAATTTGCAATACGACTCATTTCGTGAACGCAAATTTTTACTAAATTAATTAATGTAATTCATTGTTTTATTTGCTTTTTTTTTTTTTTAGAAACAAAGTATATCTTGAGAACGGTATATTCTTAGATCGATCAGAAAATTCCCCTGAATACGGAAGCCTAATCGAACGATATACAACCGACGTATCGACCGCGGACGTTGCGCGCTCGCATTGTGGCATCTCTCGAAATTTCCGGAGGGTGCGAGCGGCGAAAGACTGCAAAGCTGCGTCGTAAATTAGTACTCGATGACCGTGCGAGCGAGACCGCGCGCACCTTTCGAAGCAACGGGTCTTCTTGAGGCAGTTTTATCGTCGGCCGACAGGCGTTTAACTTTACGAGCGGCCCCGCCACGTATATACTCTATCTCCTCCTCCTCCTCCTCCTCCTCCTCCTCCTCCTCCTCCTCGTCTTTTCGCTTTCTTTCTCCATCTCCTTCCGCTCCCTTCACCCTTTGCTCGTTCTCTTGCGTGCTCTTCGTCACTCTGCCCTTCTCTTTCTTTCTCGCGCGCGCCTCTCTTCTAGGTACAGGCATGCTAATTCACGTGACGCGCGTAACATTAAACCCTGACGTTTAATCCGGTAGAAACGCGCGTGGCTTACACACGGGCACCGACCATCGACCCTTTATATGGTTCGGTCGTATGGAGGTTTCTCTCTCGTGGACGTATCTGGTAATATCCGGTACGAAAGTACGGCGCGGGCTTCTATCGCGATAATGCTTCATTTGTCTCGATAATCCGATTAATTTATATAGATGAGCCGCGCGCCGCACCGCGGTTCTCCGCCATTCTCTGGACATGTCGAGGGTCGAAAGGTTGGGTCGAGAGCCATCGCGCGAAAATTCATGATCGTCCAACGGCCGTAACCGCAAAGTTGTTAAGTATCCGGTGCGGCGATAAGTACATTTGTAGATCAATTTAACGAGCAACACGCATTAATTTCTACCAATGCGTCAGCGAAATGTTCTGTTCCTTAATCTCACCTGTGATTTTAAGTGGCGTAAATCTGGAAGTATCAAGTGCCAAAGCGCCTTGAATGGTTATGAAGTCAATAATAACGCTATTGAAGCACTAAATTTGTAATTTCTTTTTGCGCAAAATTTTTCGGGATATTAGTTTCGAATTTTTGAAATAGAAACGCAGCTCTGATATTATCTAAATATATGTTATAATGCGAATAATATTAATAGAATTACTATAATCTTCTGTTACAGTCATTCTTCGGTCGCACGTATAACAACCCCACTAACGTGACAGCGTGTAAGAACGGCGGCAATTGCATAATTAACAAGAGGAATCGGACGGCTTGCAAAGCTTGCCGATTAAAAAAGTGCCTAGACGTCGGTATGTCCAAGTCGTGCTCACGCTACGGACGGCGTTCGAATTGGTTCAAGATCACGTATTTTTCGGAGCAGATGAGGCGATGTAATCAAAATACGAACGAGATAGCGTCGTTCCGTCCTTCCAATATCGCTACGTCCTTCCGTTTAAGTTATCCACCGCAAAGTGACGGCAGCAACGAGACAGACAATGGCGCGTCGACCAGTCAGGAAAATCCGATGATCCAGTATCCATTCCATACTGGACCTCCACCCGCAATGATGGTGAGATCGAATGGATCGCCTCATCCGGACGAGGTGTCTTTATACCAACAACTCTATCTGCAGAATTTGTATATGAGGGAACATCAGCCACAATTATCATCCATGACAACACCCCCGCCCACATCAAGGGAAGTCTCATCATCGCCGCTCGACAATCGTTCACCACGGCAACAGAGCCCATCCGCGGAAACTCCCACGATATTCACACAGGGGACATCGCTTTACTCGTCGGATTCTTATCGATCACCTATGCCGGCGGAATCAATATCGAGAAACACAAGAAATGTCGATGGATCAGAAAGCGAGTCCAATGACGATGACCATCGTCGTGATGTACAGTCCAGGAGCAGTTCAAGTCGATCGCCATTCACTCCCACGAGAACAAACGAGCAAGAATCGTCCAAACCCAGAGTATCGATCAATGGCATGCTCATGCTCACAGGTCAAAATTCTCTGTTACTCCCAGGGGGAGTATCAGGGATGTTCGCGTCGGGAGCACACTCGTTGTCATCTCCATGGAACTACAACAATCTACTTCTGGTTGATTCTAATCGTAGTAATCCTGCCGGCGATGAACCAATCGACCTCAGCATGCGAGCAAGTAGCAGTCCGTCGCGATCCAGAGAATCGCCGGAAAAAGAAGAGAAAGAGGAAGAACAGGACGAAAAGAACGACAGATCACCCAAGGAAGAAAACACGGCATATCCGCTCGATTTGACGCTTCCCGCGGGTACCTCCTTGACGGCAAATTGTTTTTGAGGCTCATGAGTCGATTGGACCGATTTCAATTTTCGGAATTTTGTCTCCAAAGAAACACACAAAAATGCTCTGCGTGGTTTCTAGAGAAACGAGCTCGAAAAAATTTCGAGAGAAACGATGGACAATATATTCATAATAGTTACAATTCCACTGATAAAGTGAATAGAAATGAATAACGTACCGTAGACGTGATGTATATAGAACTCTTTTCGCGATGGAAATACAACAGTGATGTTGACGAAGAGAAAGAAAATGCTGGTCATTTTGACCACCGGTCATAGGTAGTACCATCATGGAAATGTGTTCATTTTGTACATATATGTAATAGTATTCGGATTAAATGGACGCAATTTATATTGGTTTAATTTATTTTAGACTAACTGATATATACAATATATGTACATATAAGTATGTATGTACATATATTGGACGGCCGTTTTCAATAGATGTCGTTCTTTTAATACAAAAGAAATCAAATTAATTAATTAATATTTCGAAAATATTATCACTGGTGTGGCTACAAAAAGATATCCATTCAAAAATTGTAGGCAGATTCAGTCATTCTCAATTGATGTCGTTTCAAACAAATAGACAAATATTTATATTTAATTTCATTGTTAGTACAAATAACTGAGAAATTAATAAGGAACGCTACATTTCTGTTGATAAGATAAAAATAAAGATTATATTTTACATGTAGTAAGTCAGAGTGAGATATATTGGCCAGTAATTAAAAGCTTTAGTATATTTATATCAATATATCATACAGTCAACACATACAGATACACGCACAAACACGCACACATACCCAGAAGTATATGTACATATTTCACCTAATATGATTTGGAATATTTTCATTACTATTGATGGTACGGGAAGACGTGTAAAAAGATATTAATACAATTATTAATTACCATTAGTATTATTGTTATTACACAATATTTATCGTTATTATCATTATTAAAAAATATCATCATTATTATTATTATTAAGCATTATTTATCAAATGTTCCGGGAAAAAATCCTCTAAAAAGCAATACTAATAATGCGTACAAAAATAAATGTATACAGGATAAATAATCTCTATGTGATATATACATGTATACATGTATATTGCATTTATAAACAAACGTAAAAAAACTAATTTTCTTGCTCAGAGCAAGAAAAATTATTCAGAGATTGCATATGACAATATGTCTAAGTTTTCATATTTAGACATTCTCGCAATATTATACCGTTTGTACAATTCCGTTGTACATTGTGACATAATAAGCAAATCTCCTGCAGCTGTTGTCTCTGTTTAATATTTTTGCCCGGATATATTATTATAGATAATGTTAACTTCTCTATTCAAAACCCATACCATAATACGATGCTACATTTCGTGAATCGGCCTTAACAAAAGAAAAACGTTAAGTTTCTTTGATTTACTGATTTATATTTTGTAAAATAAATATCACATATAGATTTACATATTGCAAAATTGAATTTTTTCCTGGATTTATCTTTTTTAGAAAGATTTTGTAGAAAAAGTCATTAAGAACTCACACAATCAAGAGAAAACAAAAAAGTAGCATGAGTTGTTTCTATTTTTTTAGATATACTCAAAATATCGTGTAAATACGTAAAGGCCGATTCTGCAATTTTTACAACTCTAACTATACTTAATTCTTTTGTTTCTCTTTTTTTACTAGTCTGGAATATTTCAATTTTGTGATTACTATTTATCATTCTTAATGTCTACGACATTAATTAGCACAATGATGATAGTATATTAGTTGTATAATTCTTTGTTAAAGATATTTCAAATATGTAAATTTGTATCTAAATTTAGAAAAAAACAAGTTGTATAAATAAATTTTTATTTAAGAAAACCGAACCAAGAGAAAATCAGTATGGACTTTTATTACAATAAACCAAATATTTTGTCAACTAGGACGGATTACGACAGGGAAAGTTTAAGTTGTATTTAATAACATAATGGATCAATCTTATTTCTTAATGCGAAAGCGAGCATATCGACATTCACTTCAAAAATGTACTCTTCGTGTGCCTCAGGCCTATGCCCATTCGACTTGCCGAAATGCTCGTGTTACGCATTGCGAGTATTTTCGATGTTATTCGATATATATTCGATGTTACGGATGTGTAAGCTTGAATAATCAACAACCGGTTTATAATTATAGCTAAATTATATATTTTTTTATTTTGTATATTATATAATACAACATGTCGACTCTACAAGTGCATTGCATTATTCAATTTACATTAATCAATTGCAAAAAAATATGAGCGTTGCAAAATCATCAAATTATGAATACCAGCTCACGCAAATAACCTTGACAGATCAATCATTGTTTTTATATCCGGATTGATATTTAATATCTTCTTTGATATTACCCTAGCCATTCGAAAATTTATAGTACTATACATCAATGTAGTTCTTAATATATTAATAATTTCTTTATTGATTATGACGTTACGTTATTATAAGTGCAGATATTTGAAAAGAATTGCATTGAATGTATGACTCTCAAAATGTTTTTGACCCTTTCGTAAATGATATACGGAGAAAAAAAATTTGTTAATTCCAAAAAATATTTAGTCCGATACGAGCAACTAAACATGTTAGTTAGTTAACTAAACATTAGTTGTTTCAACAATTATTAAGTTGCACTAAAAAAGGTATAATGCATTCATGTCGACCTTTAAAATTTTTTAATCAAGAATTAATTAATTTAACTAATGTTTAGTTAAACTACTTAAAATATTTAGTTGCTCGTAATCGAACTAAATATTTTTTGGAATTAAGAAAATTTTTTTCTTAGTATATAAATAGAGCATTGAATGATCACGTATGTTCACTTTACAACTGCATTAGCCTTCTAATATAATGTAGTATTTTGGAAAAAGAAACATGCTATCTTGATTTATTCATAAGAGAACGTAAAAAAGCTAGGTTTTCCGAAAAAATCAGAGACGGTTCGCGATCAATCTTACAGCAAAAAATCTCAAATAATCTGTCAGATATAAGCTCGAAAAAAATTAACCAAGCCGAGTTTGGTATATCTGTCATGGGACAGATAGTTAAAATTCAATAACGATGATCGAGACCGATGTATACTACGGTATCAGAGTCCATGATACTCCAGTACACGAATCAAGACACACAGTTCCTATAATAGCGTGTATACATGCGTAAACAGCCGCGCGTGTGTATGTATGCACGTATTAATGCAGATAACAAACGAGCGAGAAGCAGTGCGTCAGTCCATGACGACTGGTTATACCAGCCAAGCAATAAGCAATCGCTTAAACCCATCATGACTCTATGCATGAGAGTTGGGCAACACTGCTGCGGCAACAGGACGATTTTAACCGTGAACGCGACTCCCGTTCGGCACGAGTGAAATATCGATAGACGAGCCGGTTTACGAGTCTGCGACACGATCGCTCGTCTGGCGTTACAACGCGCAAAAGCGAATTTCCACGAGAACAGCAATGATCGGTCCCGGATGGACTTTATATACAAGCGTCTCTAGAAATAAAATATATAAACGTTAAAAAGTGATTGACTATTGCCACTGCTTTTGTTCTGTTTGTAACACGGAAATTCGTTCAACGTGATTGTTATTCATACAATGAATAGAAAATATTTATTTAGTTCAATGTAAATATAATTCATTATATTTAATCATTTTGGATGTGATATTATATAGAATTCAAGTTAATTTCTAAATTAGCTCTTTAATGTAATATCAATCTTAATCCATCTTCATCCATCATTTTTATCTTCATATCCTTTTAAAATATAGCTTAAAACGTAATACGTAATCGAGAAAAATTATCACGACCGGTCACGACGTTTCATCGAAAGATTCATCGAAAAGAAAATCGTGTCAAAATTAGTTTGAAATATTAGAAATTAGATTTTACCAATAACAACTTTTTGCTTGTTTATTTCTTTAAATATACGAACCTATCGATAAATAGGCAATTTCACTACAAATTTCTCTGTCATCAGACTTACCATATTGTAATAAATGAAATGTATAAAAAACATCCCTGAGCTATTTATCAAGATTCTGTCCCGATTCTATAAAATTCAAATTTCAACAGCCATGCAACTAATCATTAATAATTGCATCACGCTTAATCATACAACAGTTAACATACACCTGGTGCCAACTATCTTTAAAAATATATTCATTAATGGGATAAGAACAAACAGATCGTATAACTATCAATAAAAAGATTTATATTGGACCTGGAAACGAACCGCAGTGGTTCATTTGGACTTTAGTGGAAACGTTAGTCGCTTTCTCTTCGAAGTTACTTGCAGAAGATGCGTTCAGCCGAAGCGGCGACAACAAGAGAGGAACGTACAATGTGCAGACTATCAGAGCATAATACGCAGCATGTCAACGGCTCTCTTGGGATACGATTGCCAAGTTATCGACAATAAATGCGAAAGTCGGCTCGAGCGCTGGCTACTCCTTTACGTTTCAAACCGCGCAGATAAAAAACCATTGTGAATGTTTTTTTTTTACAATCTATGTGCGGTTTAGCTGCGCTATTCCGAGCGCTATTCGTTTTCTCATTCTTCCTTCGCTTGTCTATTTTCCTCCTGATCAAGCAAATTGATAATTCAAAGACCCAATCGTAATGACGCCTAATTAATTGCGTGAAATGCGGTGTTCGCGTAAAACCACTGCTGGCGGCGCAACCGTGAGTAATGAGCCGTGTATCCGCGTAATTATTAATTCCTAGAGCCGTTGACGGTTTTACAAAGTAGAACTATTTATTTTGTTTGTAAAAACCGTGTTACAATCGACGGACGGGTCGGTCGCGCTGACATTGCATCGTGCGCGTGGTAAAAAATAGATCTCGTGTAGAATCATCAAATTACGTAATCCTGCCACTAACGTCAATGCATTTCATCAACCTTTTTTCACGATATTTTTATTATAGTAATAATATATGATGCTTAGCGTAACAATAATATATTTATTTTACATACGTTTTGATTTAACTACGAAATCATCGAGATATGTTTTATCATGGCTACAAATAAATAATAGATAAATTATTCGCAACTATATATAATAATAAACTATGCTCGATTACTTTCAAAACAAACGCGGCAGCATGCATCGATCATATGAATGCATAAATATATTTCATATGCAATGTTTCATAAAACCTTTGAATTTAATAATTTTTCAACATTTTTTTTCTGATAAATCCAGAAAGAATTTAATTAAAATAAACAAATTTTCTATCATCTTTTTTTGTGTTTCATATTTCTATCATCGTTATTAAACAGTAATATCTAAATACAATAATCAAACCAAAAAGTACAAATGTAATAAGAAAGTGATGAAAAAGTAATTATTGATTTAAGATCGCGAATTACTGGCGTGATTTAATTCACGATGAATCAGTCGTAGACAAATCGAGGAAAGATCGCGTTGTTGAGTGCAACGCGCGAGGGCTATCGTCAGTACCGATAAACCTCGCCGTGAAGTGGCTTATATGGATCCCTGGCGTGCACGGAGAGCGTTAGGGGTTAACGAGGGCCGATCGTGCGATCGGTCGATCTTTCCCAAGAGCCGAGGCGGCCCAATTAGAAGGCACATAAAAGCCGGGCGCATAATCAGCAATTTGTATTGTCGAAGGATAAGGGCGCGCGCGCGCTTGTTCGCTCGCGAAAAGAAGACTCTCTCTATCCTGCCCTGTCCCCGCACACTTGTTCTGTCTTTCTCGTTCATTGTTCTCTTCTGCACGCCCACCCTTTCTTTTAAAGCCACTTTGTAAAATAACTTCATACACACAAGGCGAGCGACGTCGGGACGAGGGGATGAGAGGTAAGGGCTGCACGGCGCATTCGTTGACGGTGCTGGCTCGGTGAAATCGAGGAAGGGAAAGACGAGAGGAGGGCTGGCACCCGATTAAGCTATGCAATCGCCAATTATCGGCAATTTGATCCGGTTATAACTCAATTTAAAGTAATTGGGCCGCGTCGAGCGCTCGATCCTCGTGAGTCTTTCGTATGTATTAAGACGCCTCGTGTACGCACATGTACGCGTGCACTTGCGCGATTTATAGGTGTGTATGTGCAATGCACGTACGAACGACAAGTACAAGAGAAGGAACGTGAAAAACAGGGAGAGGGGGAGAGAGAGAGAAGGTGAAAGAGCAAGAGAGACGTCCCGAGGAGCAACGCTGTAGCGGTTCGCATTTAAGAGACTCAACCTGGATGCTTTTAGCGCCCTTTGATGATCGTAAATTGCTGATCGGCCAGCATGCACGTCAAAGCGGCACTGAAATCCTGCGGCCGGAATTGATGGACATACATATGTACGTACGTAGGAGTAGACAAGTAGAGCATGATAAGGAAAACGTAAAACTCCCTGAATTATATTTCCCGTACCTGCGTGCTCCTAATTTGTTTAATAGTTTATTATATTAATTTTATCATTCGCGGTGAGTTTATCTAATCTTGAATCATAATTTATCTAATTAATTACATGAAAGCATTATTATACTAAATCTCACAACAAACGTTTCATAAATAAAAAAAAGAAGATTATGAACTAGTCGTTAGATTCTGATAAACAATGATTCAGAATCATTGTATATCAGAATATATGATATGAAAATAAAAAAGACATGATCAAAGTGTGTGAGCAAATTAGCTGATTCCGATAACAAAGCGCCACTTATTATGTCTTTTTTCAGCGCGAAAATTGTTTGACTGCAGACACAACATAATCATTAAAGCTGCGTTACCATTCAACCACACTTTTTATCAAGCATTTTTTATTCATATCAACCTTTCGCTTATATTACTAACATAATAATTTATAACAGTAATCACCACTTTATAATCTTTTTTAGCTTCCCCCGGTGTATCTTTTTTTTTCAATCTTTCTTTCCTATCTTCATATTCTCGATACTGCAAGTACAGAGTTTCGTAAAATAACTACTTGAGTGTAACATCGTTATGTCGGTGGTCGGTTCGCACCCGTTGACAAATTTGAGACGCGACACGCAACCAATCGGTCTTAACCAGCGTTAATCGATGCAGTGATCGGTTCATTAAGCGGATTGAACTCGTTTCTCCCTCGTGGCCGAACAAGTGTATCGATATTAGCTTTTCGATCACGTTCGATCTGGCGGAAATCTGTACAGCGCCGTCGATAGCTTTCTTCCTCGCCGGTCTCGCACTTCGATCGAAGTCGACAGTAACTTTCTATGCTTCCAAGATCTTAAGAACAGATCTTTTCATAAACTGTATTAATTCTTTAATACAGTTTAATACAGTAATTAACTATGTAAATATTTAAAAAAAAACAATCTTTTAATTTATTTTTCAATTATAAAAATTACGATATATTGCTTTTAAAAACAGGATTCTTTTCTAAAAATGTACTGTTATAATATCATTTTCTTATTCATCAAAAGAGAGTTAGGAGATCATAAAAATACATTACATAAAAAGAATAAAAAGTCACGAAAGTATTTATATTGTTAAATAATTTTAAAAATTAGATTGATATCCTAACGTGCGAGTTACTCAAATAGAAGCATTTGTATGATGTAATAATGACTAATTGTCATTGGGCAATTCATCTCAGGGACATAAGTACAAGCGAGGTCATGAAAAGTAGAATTTCAACGATTCCCAGGATTGTATGAAGTGCACGCGCGTGGTTCCAGTTCAAACGTTTGCTATTATCCAATTCCGCTCGTGTACATACTCCGTGCGTTCCTTTCTCGACTAGGTCTGTTACGTGTCTTCATACCTACACGTATATGGAATGGTCGAATCGCAAACTCGTGTACATACAATATGGAAAACTTTCCCATAAAAAAAAGAATCAAATGCAATTCTATATATGTGTAAAGGTTGTTGATGGGAATTAAAAATAAGAAAAGAATTGTAAGATAGATACTCGCACAAGTATAGCTTACTGTACTCCTAATCGATGCTATTAATATATGAAAAAAAAAATTTAGATTGACGAACTTCACGTTTCAGTATTATAACGGCTCCTCTCTCCTCTCCTTAAACTCTCTTCCCGCAACTCATCACATTGTTCCTGATGAGAACCTCGTTTCGCGGCGAATTTCGCGTGCGGTTTCTATCCGTCGCTAGGCGCGAAGCAATTTCCGTGAAACCCCATTAACCCTTTGTAGATGAACGACGGGGAAGTGGAAGGAGGCGGCGCGAGGATTTCAGAGGAGGATAAGGAGAATCGTGCGGGAGGAGGACGCGGTGGATCGCACTTGTCGCTTGCCACGCCAGTGTTGCACGTTGCGAGAATATCGGGTCTCCTCTATGCAACGCGGCGCGGCACGATGTTTCACCGTGAAACAGAAGGGAGGCGGAGTAGGAGAAGGTGGAAAAGCATGAAGAAGAAAAAGAAGAGAAGGAGAAGACGAAGACGAAGAAGAAGAAGAAGAGGAAGAAGAAGTGGCCCTCGCGAGGCGAGGGGTCACAGTCGCTTATGTAAACCATATAGAAGCGCGCACTATCTAGCGGCGCGCCGTTTATCTAATAATATTATGGTGCAATGCCAGTACGGCCCATAAGAAGCGCTCGAGATGCACCGGTCGCGGTGGTTCGCATGCACATGCACACACGTACGTGTTCGTGCGAATATTCGTGCGAAGACGGAGGGGAAAGGGGGGACTGAGGGTAAATCCTCCTCGTGTATCGTCCGGGCAGACGCGCAAGGTGTGCGCCTTCACGTTCATGGGGGTGTGCGAGCACTTGTCCCGATGCTATCGGCTGATATTCCGCGCGATAGACCGCGTGCGCGCGTGCGGGGCCACGATATTATCATTGCGGAACCGAGCGTTTTTCCTCGCCGCGCGCTGGGAACGCACGGAAAGTGGTACCCTGGGCGGAAGGATCAGGCCACGTGGCGTGGGCGATATACGTTTAATTTCAGCGAAGGAGGAGGTTCTACGCCGATAGTAATTAATTACAGTAATTAATTATTGAATTCCTTCGCGCCTTAGAATGCGAAGTTACTTCGAGAAAATGAACTTCATCGAACATATAATATCACTACGTTTATCTCTACGTGTATATACATGTATAGATATGTATACAATCTAATATAATATATAAATACATTGTTATATATTCATGGACTCTTGAAGAAAGAGGCAGAGAGAGAAAGAGAGAGAGAAAGAGAAATTTAAAAAAGTATGTTAGTTTATAATTGGTTCTATTTAGAAGACTTATTTTTCAGATTAATAAAACTTATTTTTTTTATATGATGTGGCACTATTAAAATTAGTACAAGTATTAGCAAAAACAAGCCGTATAAATGCTCATCGAGAGTCTCGCGAGCACGCGCCTCGCGATAGTTTCGAGGCGGAGTCAGGAATCATTAGACGCTTGGTGTTACTTTTTCTTCGAGGAGCGCGGCAATTTTTTTCCCCGGACTCGTCGCCAGGAATGGTCATTCGGCACGCAACCGGTAGCGCACGCGACGCATTAATTTTAGCATTTTTCTGGCGTCCCGGCATTAACCTCTAAAGCAGGCGCGTGATTGCGACCGATCACGCGTGCTGTCCGTTAAATCGCCTATCGTTCCACTTTGCGCGCGCGGCGCGCTCTGAACTTGTACGATTTTTGCTTTCTTAATTCGATTCGGTCGTACCGGAATATAACGTTGCGCGATATATCCCTGAAGAAGAAGGCGATCCGTACGCGCCGCTAACGATCACAGGCAACCTCTCGCGGCATTAAACCCGACCATGGAACCGTAATGGTGGTCGATCACGCGTGCCCGATCTTAAATCGCACCGCTTCTTCATAGAATCCGCCAACATTTCCAATTTCTTGTTTCACATTAATACGAATCGTTTCATCACGATCAAAGAGCTGCGCCAACGCATTTGGCGAATCTTCCACTTACTTGATTTTAAAGACCGCAATTTCACAATTCATGTAATCTCTTTTTCTTTTTTTTTTATACAGCTTTGAACATATATCAATTAATATTTATATAAAAATCTATTTTTGTTATAGCTGCCAAGTCATTAATAATTGTTTTCAAAGCGTTTATAAATATAAAGAAAAACTCGATCAAAATAATCATTTTCTTATTTGTATTTCGTCCCGATCATTCATTACTTTCAATAATCGAACTATATTCGTTAGGAAGTTATGCGGAAGTCAATTGCTTGTCTATTCGCGGCACAATCGTCAGTTATCCGCAATACGTAATGCCTCGACGAATTAGAAAACGACATCTCCGGAGGTCTTGACGCGATGGCAAAAATGTAGGAATATGCTCGGAACGAGTGGATAAGGACGCTAGATGTACTTAGAGAGGTATGCAAGGTATGCTGTTTTCTCGTAAGCGAAACTCAATTGTCGTACAGTATAAAGATAATTGCGCGCAACCAGCACCAACCGGACGGCGAGCGAGCCGGTCGTAAAGATCGATGGTCCCTCGATGAAGTCGCTGGGCATCTTCACGCATAAGCCCCGTGGACGATGCGTCGAAGGAGATTAACGCGTTAGGCGAGGCGCTGGCTAGACGATGAATATACGTCTCGGACCCGTAAGAAAGAAAACCGGGGAGGTATAGACGATGAGAGGCACCTAATCCGCATTGAGACGTGACGCATTGCACTTTGCCATTCGAGCGTAATTCGAACCGGCAAACTTAATTACGTCGAGTCGCCGAACAGAGAGCAAGCGAGCGAGCGAACGAGCAAGGATCGCGCCGCGCTATTCGCCCTTAGCGACTCGTCAGATAATTAATTAACGGCGAGACTGTACCTCGTGCGCTCGCGAAATCGGGTAATACTATTGGCTATTAACGCGAAGATCTGACGGTTGAATCGTAATCGCGAATTATCACGACACTAAATGCCGATCGTCGCGCGTTATCGATCTTGAGATCGCGTTTCGCTTCCGCCCGAGAGTTCAAACCGAGCGACCGGTAGCTCGACACGTCGCAATGTGCATAATAGCTACTTTGTAGAAAGTCACCGACGATAGTTAAATATTTATCGAGAAGTCGTTTCTCTTTGCGGACAATTAGCGAAGCAGAATCTAGTCGTTTAGTGAATGCATTTATGCCAGATCTCTAAAAGTATGGATGCCACGATTTCCACCGTAACCACATGGTCGACAGCGATGCTATCGAAATACTATCGAATGCACGCTTATACTTGATTGCGTATATTGAGTTGAAAAAAATATCCTATTTAACTTTTTTTTTTTTTCAAACTTTTACGCACTCAAGGACTTTCTTAGCAAATTGGAAATTCTCGCATGCGGGAATTCGCGTGCCGTAATCAGTGCGCCTTAACGGTTGTCGCGATTCATCGTCGATAAGAAGTGTGTCTCGTAATATTGAATCGAGCGGATCAGGATGGCACAAAGCGTCCACCGATGTCCAATAAGAATGTACTTGCAATAGTAAGAGATGCGAACGTCCTCGCGACGACCATAGCCGAGCTTAGGAAGATCACCGAGCGATCGGGAGACAAGAAACGGAGAGAGAGAAAGAGAAGAACATAGAAAGAACGAGACGGACTAAAGAGAGCGAGTCGCCCCATGAATATTTAGGATCCCGTACTCCCGCAATGGAGTATTTATTCGTGGATGCCGGTTTTATATCACTCAACGAGGAGCGACGAGAAACCAAGAGTCTGCGCTTACGCCAGAAGAGTTGCCGGCTTCTTAAAGGGGCTTTCCCGATGGGGGATCCGCGAGACCGAGTCTCCGGCATTGCGTTTCACGTCCGCGTTCGGTTAAAATATTGCTGCGATCTACTGACCAAACAGTATTAAACGTCCCAGTATTGAAAACCTCGATGCCGATTGTCGGTGGAAAACGACTTCGATACGTCCGAATGAAGTGCCTTTAATAGTAGTTTAATGGAGTGCTTGAAGTATTTAAAAAAACGTACTTACAACAGTACTGTACAACTTTTTAATTTGTAATTTATGATATTAATGTCATTAATAAAAAAGTTTTGCAGATTTTCTATAGCAATAAATAATAACTTGTACAAGAAGCTCCATAAAAAAAGGCAAAAAGTATTTTTTGAATACATAATTAATAATAATAATGCCCCTCAATTCCATCTCAGATGTAAAAGACCAAGTGAGAAATAAATATTAAGAGTAATTAAATTGAAAGAGTGCCCACTTTTGCAAGCAACAATTTTACTTACTTATGTAAACAATACACGTGTCATTCATGGTGAGAATTATAAAGAGATAAAAGATTTGAACAGAAATCAAATAAAAAAATCAAGAAAAGAATTATTCAGTTCTCATCACCTTTCACCGTCGCTAATTCTCCTTCAGAATCGACGCATCGATCGCGTTCGGTTGAAATTCAAATTCCTAATTATCATCCCATTCCGAACTACTATAATTCCACGTCATTCCGTTGATAGACGAGTCTTCGAGGAACGGAGAGATTTCATCACTCGGCACCTCCGGATCGACGCGACGAGACGATTCCTCCGCGATCGCGACGGAGCTTGCACGCAATGGCTTTACCATCTCGATCTCACTGGCGTGCCGCGACCACCGGCCGATTTGTGATCCATAGATCGCGCGCATCGAGGATCGCAGACTTCGGGCCTCGACACAAAAAGCCAACGAACAAAGGCACTGGGCAATAAAAATTGAATTAAAACAGCGACGGGGTCAGGCCACGAATTAATTTCGCGCGCGATCCACGGCCGACGCAAATCGCACGAAATGTCGCCGTCCTGACCTTTCGCATCGGCTCGGTTTCCGCGATTTCACCACAACGCTCGCGCGGGAGTGCCACGCTCGTCCCTTTTTTTCGTAGTTGTGTAACACAGATAAAGAAAGACCTCCGGAATCAAGAGATCTATATCTAGAGAGAGTATCTATAAGACACGATCGCGCGATGTCGCGAGATGAAATGTGAAAGAGATATATATTCTGCTCCTCATGGCTGTTCGCTCGAGAGATAATGATACAGATACGCATTAATAACTAAAGATCTGATAATTAACGCGATAATAAGAGACACGAAATTAGAGAAAGCGGAGTATCGCGTACGAGAAATTTCCGAAATGAAGAAAGAGAATGAGAAGGATGGAAGCGAGACGAAAAGAAATACGCATAGCGATCGGCGAAAGATTCCTGATCATCACGTTAATAAATTCCACACATGGATGTGGATCTTTAACTCGATTAATAGACGTGCCACACGCGGAGATTTTCCTAGCTATTTTCTCGCGCGGAGAGAGATATACGTTTTCAAGATACATATTAATGATCCCGCGGATGGTACATCCATCGGAGCGTCGTCATCGACGACCCGATAATGATGTCAGACGCGTGCGGCTCCCTCCACATACGACCTACTCCGCTCCTGTAGTTGGAGAGTAACGGGATCAGCGATGTTTTCTCGATCGCACTTTTGTCGCTCGGCTTTATGCACTGTCCGTCCAGTACGCGAATTAAAATCTATTAATATTAATACGGTTAAAATCTCATTATAAATCAGTGCAGTTGCTCCGGGAAACATACAATTTTGCTAATTATTTCCATCAGCTTCCACCATCAATTACGAAATTATATCACGCGTTATTTTCTGCATGTACACGTTTCCTTTCGCGAGCGAGAAAGAGGGAGAGGACGAATTATCGGAGGCGGTCGATCGATAAATTACATCAGCGAGGTACGAAGGAGAAGGCGGCTCAAGAAGGGCGATGCGCGTTTCCAATTGCCGATCACCAATGTCGCAGCAGTTAACGATCTAACCATCGCTTATTCCGTTTCTAATAGTTCTATGAACGTTTATTCGCCGTGGAAAATTATCCGTCGTAAAGTAAGAAGGGAAGAGCAAAATTCGAAAGGTTTCATTCGTCCGCCGGCGGAATGTTAGTCACTTCGCTCGCTCGTTTTGTCGACACGAGTATGACGTGCCTGAATCTGTCGTCGCGAAAGGGGACGTCGGGGGGGCCCCGCTCGACTCTCCCCCGTCGCCGCCCTACCTTGCACGGTCCACGTAATAATACGTTGCCGCCGTGGCCCGACCAATATATTAATTACCTCTCAATATATTAATTACTGACCCTATAATCTCGCCGGGACGCGCCGTGGGATCTCACCACGGAATGTTCAAACGCGGTCCAACGTCCTACAGCCATCCACATCTTCCATTCGCTCTGCGTTCGCCGTTCTTCATGATCTCGTCTCTCTTTTCTTCATTTTTATCTAGATTTTCTCTTTTCTCTTCTACATTCTACAATCTACTGTCTACATTTTTACAGTTTCTCCATCTTCGTCAGAACGATACGGTGCGAACAGCTAATTTCGAAGCTCTATAAGATACTCCAAGTGCAAGATCGATCGACCGATTAGCGAGATCGTTAACGATATAGATAACTATATTCAAGGTACCGTATATGCACTGAGAAAATAATGTTTTGGATTTTAGTAAATATTAGTTTGCATACAACTGTGACTCCATTTATAAAATAAAAAAAATTTTCCTTTTTATTAGTATATTTTTTTCCCAGTGAATACACATATACTAATAAAAGGAACATTTCCTTCATTTTAGTAAATAGAGTCACAGTTGTATGCAAACTAATATTTACTAAATCCAGAACACTTTTTTCTCAGTGTGGAATTTTAGAATAAGATAACGTGAGTTGCCAATTTTGAGAAGAGATAATGCATATTCCAAATAAAACTCTCATATGCGTTTATATGCATTTATATATAGAATAATAATTTTGCTTAGATGAATGTTTGTGTGAAAAATCGAAGTGTCATTGGCGTCCGACAAATGTTATATTCTTTCCAGGATTTTTATTCCAAAAGGAACTTATATTGTTTAAAAAAGAACATTCTATCAACCAATAAAATTATACACAGCTCATAAAAGACGTACGTAGATTTCGAAATAATTCACTGAAAGGTGCAAGCAGATATTAAATGCGAAATAACTTTTTAGCAGGACGAAAGAAGGAATATGCAACGTTGTAGGGCAATATCTAAACATAAGTGTCCATATCGTAGTTTTCACGTGATTCGAGTTAACTCGCGAATCCGCCGACATCGATGGAAGATCGTGGGCGAAGAACGACTTGTACAGCTCGTAAACCTAAAAGGCGATCTCGAAGGGCTCGCATACCGGGAGAGCGGGTCCTTCGATGGAGCGAACGATACCCGCGCGGAATTCAAATGAGACGCCACGAATCCCGCGAGTCGTCCGATGCCGGTTGGCGTGCATTCCGACGAGCGAACGGGCACGGCGACGAGTCACGAGCTCGCGCGAGCGAGCGAGCTCGTGGAAGCGCGGGCGACGTCTCGTCGTTCGTCGAGCCGCTCCGCTCCAGCCGATGACGTCCGTCAAGATTGCGTCCGTCATCATGCGGGGGTCTTATTAAATCAAAGCGGGCGATCCGTTGGAGTGATAAGGGCGCCGACCTGTCGACAGGTGGATTCGTCTCCACCGCACCGAACACAGAAACGGCTGTTTACACAGGAGCGGCTGCGATGGGGCCACGATAGGGTAACTTAAAAACTCACACGGAGATGTCACGAATGTCACGCGCGCTTCGCTCGTTCTCGCTTGTAACTATGAGCGATCAACGCGAACTCGATACCACGGCTGATGTGATTAACAAGCTGCGCGGGGAATATTAGGCTTTGAATGGTATCACCGATACCTGTGCTTCGTTTAATAGCTACACAACGAAAGATAAGTATACGTTTCGTCGTATCGTAAGGAAAGGCAACGACGCTGAAAAGTATCGTATAACGTATGGATACGTTCGCGTAGCGAATTTTGTGCTTTCGTTTCCTTCCGATTCGTACCAAAGCGCATAGCTTTGAAGTTGCCATGTCGAATGTATTAATTTAATGTCCTTTCATTGATAGACTCGTAGATCAAACGCGCCGATAGAATGAACGTGCGCGAGTGAGTCAATAATTGTTCTGTCTTTCCCTAACGAAACATGCGAAGTACATTAAAGGCGATTTTTAACGGTTCTCTGTCTATCGCGAAGAATTGGTCGTAATTCGTATTTAATAGAAGGAAGCTATCGATGTGAAATCAATTAATCCGCTAATCGCGCGCCTAAAACCGATTCTCGATGAGGAGTCGAACGCGACTCGTGCGCTGCGTATATAATAACCATGCACTGAGCCGTAATTACCATCGCGAGTAATTTTAAGTGATCTTTATGACCACGTCGTACAGGATAATGGTAGGTTTGATCTAGGACCACATGCGACCAACCGATCGTACCGCGAGCCACGCAATAGATACCGTTTTCCACGCTTTGTTCGCCGTGAGAACGACCTTCGGAGGAGCTACGAAAATTAGAGGCGCAATGATGCTTCGTATGATCTGTGAATATGGGCCCGGGAAAGACCACCATATAGGTAGTCCTTATAATTCGGTCGGCCCGCGCGCGAACCTTCAATTATATACCGGATGATACTCGCGCGTCTAGTAATCTTCGCCAAACCCTACTGCTCAATCTAAACTAAGAAATTGGATACCGATTATAAGAAGTGGAGAACGGAGCGATTATGATCCACCGACGTTTAGCTATTTAGATTTAGACTTGAACTATTTTCGAAATATATTTTATTATACTCAAAATGAGTTCGAGCGTCTTGAGTGATAATTTACAATGCGCATTGTTAAGTATATTCTTATATATTACCAGGAAAATTATGATAGTGAAATTATATAAGCTTCATCGAGAAATTAAATGTATTATTTCATAGATATTTGCGAAATGTAAATGCGTTTTCAATATTTTTGACATTTTTAAAAATAGTAATTCCAAACCTGTCTAACTTTTCACGTGTATATGTGCGTGTGACGAGTTATTTTAAAATAGCAAACTACAACAACACGAGCTAATTAGAAGATTCCTTTCCTACAGCAATCATCCACAACCCTTAAGGGCGGCCTCGTTCCAGCCGTTTACCCATTCGAATCGGGAGGCAGTTCCCGTAAAGGCTACAATCATCATACTTTTCGCACGATTATTCCTATGATTATAGATCAACCGGTTCGCGTGCAAGATCCAGAAGATATTGCCCCAGATATATCTCTGGCGGAGCAGTTGGACTCCCGCGAGAGAGGCCGCAGGAGCGAGAACGAGTCGTGATCCACCGTCGGAGGACGACGACGGTGGGATCTTTTGCTTTCTAATCATCTTCAAGGTTAAACCTTGGTGAACCTGCCGGCTCCTGCACGATGTCGGTTAGAGCCTTGTCCGATGCTCTTCGTCCTCCTCCTCGCTTTCTGCCTCTCATATATGCTATATAGATCGTCGTATAAGGGTACGACCTTAGCCACGGGAATAAGACGTCGTCGACCTGTTGCTCTCTCGACCAGCGATTGTCTCTGTCGGTCGAGGAGCAGCGAGAATATTTCTATACCGTTAAGCGATATAGGAACGCCTCGTACTCCATTGTCTCCGCGAGCGCATGCACCTAATATGTGTATCTTTCTCTTTATGGGTTAATTACCGTCGAACTGGGTGCACGCGCGTCGATACGAGGCATCGATCTTCGACGAGAATCTTAAGCTCGATAAAGCGATGAAAGATACGAATCCTTGCAGCAGCAACGCGAAGTTGAAAATCAATTATTCACACGCGGTGCGTCGATGATAAATCAAAAATATAGATCCTATCTTTTGTCATTACGCCGAAACAACGCGTAATAAATGAATTCGTTATTTATACACACACAGATATATTCAATACTGTTAATAAAATCATTAATTGTATCAAAGAATTATTTATGCTACCACAAAAATATTAGAATATTTTAAATTCTAAATTTCTCTAGAATACAAGCAGATATATTAAATACGCGTGTTTCGAAAGTTATTTTAATCGTTCGCAATCAGTAATGACAATATTGAATTTTATTTCAAAAGCATATCGTATTTACATTCACTCTGAGATGTTCGGAACAAAGTATATACGAAATACAGACGATTCATAGTAATATATGACACAATATTTTCATAAATCCGTTCATCTTAAAATAAAACAATTTGACTCACCAATGCGATGCGCAGCGGCGGAGTTGTAACATGACGACATCTGTAAAATACAAATACAGCTAAATTATAGCAAAACAATTAATCTATTTCAATAAATAATTATTACATGTATCAAATCGTTTTAATCTTATTTCAAATTGATATTCAATAATATAACATTCGGAAATAGTTATTTGTGTAACAAGTGCGGGAAGTTGAGAATTGGACACGATTGCGGAGTGGACGCACGAGTGTCCAATTCTCAACCCGCACGTGTTATATAAGGCCGGTTTTCACACGCAATGATTAGTGGCGCCAACTGACTGGCATTCATTGGCGCCAGAACCGACTAGCAAACTCACAAGTATTTACACAGTGATTGGCGTATACTATGGAAAATATTTAACATTTATTAAACACACAGTAAATGACAGCAAGCATATAACCTCCAAATTTGAGGTTATATGCTTTGGCCAATAACCGCCAGTAAACGCCACATTACTAGCGCCAGTTTGTATCAAGTGTTTACACTGGTTTACACTTGCATTTTTACTGGCGTTAGTCGACTGGCGCGGCCTGGCGCCACCAATCATTGCGTGTGAAAACCGGCCTTTACACACCCTATTTTATATTACAAAGTGCGTAGAAAGTGGCCCACTTTCTACGCACGTGTGATATAAAAAAATCTTAAGAAACGTTTTTGTTAAATATATAAAAGTATCTATAATTCTTGTGTATTTTCTTGTGAATGTATAAATAATGCAAATTATTTACCAAATTAATTACCAAATTCTTTACTTTGTCAGTGAAAAAATTAACACAGGTTGTATCTTTGACCAAACTGACATTTAATACTCAAATTCTTAACGCCCTGTTGCTCCGGAAGCGAAAATTGAACTTCATATTGTAAATGTGCGGCGGTAACACACCATATTTCCTACAACGGATTAAAAAAGTGAGCTGTTGGCTCACTCTGCAGATCCTGTTTCTTGTGTTGATCCATGACTTCAGCAAAATTGTGTTGTTATGTCCATAATTATTCGTGATGTTCCCGAAAAATCCATGCCTCATCCAAACCACCATTATCGAGGTCAGTGGTGTGTAAAAATGACCAAATTCTTTACTTTGTCAGTGAAAAAATTAACACAGGTTGTATCTTTTCACTGACAAAGTAAAGAATTTGGTAATTTTTACACACCACTGACCTCGATAATGGTGGTTTGGATGAGGCATAGATTTTTCGGGAACATCACGAATAATTATGGACATAACACAATATTGCTAAAGTCATGGATCAACACAAGAAACAGGATCTGCAGAGTGAGCCAACAGCTCACTTTTTTAATCCGTTGTAGGAAATATGGTGTGTTACCGCCGCACATTTACAATATGAAGTTCAATTTTCGCTTCCGGAGCAACAGGGCGTTAAGAATTTGAGTATTAAATGTCAGTTTGGTCAAAGATACAACCTGTGCAAATTATTAACTCTTGGGTTTCAAAAGTCTCGGAAATATCTAATTTATATTTTATTAAAAACAATTAAAAAAAAGAAGTAGGTATCTCATAAAATAATCGAACGCGTTTCATGTGCCTTAAGCACACACTTTAAACAACCTATAATTCAGATTTCAAGGCAGAATTCTACTTATAATTTTATATGCCGTCTATTTTAACGCGTGTGTATATATATTATACATATATATTTTGACATACTACTTTACGCATGTGTGCACTCCGATTTTTTCTGATGTTTCTCGTAATACATGCCACATAGAATTATAAGGGCCATATTCCGCAATTCGTCGCGAAGACGCGAATGATGGCAACTGCTAATTAAAAAGTGTTATTTGCGGCTTGTCAGTTGCATTTGTCAAAAGACAGTTGGCGAACTTTTAACTTTTTAACGACAGCAACTGGCAATCGGCAATCGAAAATAGCACTTTTCAAGTAGGTATAGCAATAGCCATCCTTCGCGACTGGTGACGTGGCGACGCCGCGATGGGGCGTTTGCGACGTATTGCAGAATGGCTCTAAATCGGAGTAATCGGACGATACTCCGAATTCCGACATCATATCGATCATTTAAGGGGGGCTTTGCTTGCAAGTTGCAAGAAACGATGCGCGGAGTGCAGTCGCGAAGACGAACAATTAATTCCACAGATAATAAATAATAAATTATTCACACACCTCACGGTTGCTCCGCCGGTGCCGGATGCCTCCCCGCGGGCCTCCTCTCTCGTTCATTGCTGCTCCTTCACGACACTCACACAGACAGTTAGACATGCACACTCACTCGCGAAAATAAGGTTAATTACGTGCATTAATCGCGGAAGTACGATGATCGCGCGGCACTTTGACGCAGCACTTTGATACGGTAATCCGGAGTCAATCGTATACGCAACATGCACATCGTTACACTGCGACGGGGAAAATGAGACGTGATAAGACGCAAAGGAAACGATAAACGATAATACGATACTAGGATCCGCGCGGCACCCGCGAACTAATCTCGCCGACCATCGCGTCGTCGCCCGTCTAATGGCGCAATGGATTTCGGGCGAATTAATCTCGCGACATATACGCCCACACGCATCGCCGACGGGTAAGTCGTGTGCTCGCATATTGCACCCTCGACGAATATCGAGCCACACGAGACTAATCACGGCTGCACGAACAAATTTATACGCGCCGCGACGCTTGATTCGGAATCACTTACTCCATATCCGCGAAGTTCGTCACAGTTCGTCACTAAGACCGAAATATTCAAATGTGACATCGCGTCGGTGCGGTGCCTCCGGTGGCGGGTGGGCGTCTGTGGCCATCCACCCCCCCTTGGCCCCGTATCGCGTTATACCACGCGAGTCATGCTAATCGCTACGCGAAGACCCAACGGATTTTCCGAAAATATGTAACTGAATTGTAGCGTTGCACGCACGGTGCCGGTAAATTCTGCAAAATATTGTCGTTAACAAACGACAGACGTGTATCGCGAATTTTTATTTCCACGAACCGGCGACTCGCGTATTCCCTCGCTCGCTTCAGATTGCTCCAATTCAGGTCCAGGTCTCTTCAAACGAAACGGGCTAATCGCGCGGAACATTTGCCTCGTCGGATATTCTCGCGAAATCGTAAGACCGAATAGTGCGGATTGATAGCTCCTGCTCCATAATGTTCGCGGGGAGCAATCGCGTTTGGTGGATTTGGCGTCTCGTCGCGATCGCGTCTGAGAGGAGTGAGAGGGTAATACCTCACCCCGCCGAGTTGCGTCGCCGCGACAACGAAGTACGCATACCATTGCGGATAAAAAACACACGCAGATTCCGCGCGCTAACCGACTCGCCGTCGCGTCGGCACGAATGAAATATTTATCGATATTCTGTTCCTGATTCTTCAAGCGGGCTGCCGCCGGACGTGTTCAATGTTTCGTTCAGTCCGGATTTCATTGGCGTTGCATAAGGTAAGATTAATTAAAACCGCTCGATTGAAAGCGTTTTGGAAACTTAATAGAGGTATTCTCATTTTTATTATAATTCATGTATGTACTGTCGGTCTGACGTTCTGTCAGCTTTGTTGCTCGCAAATTATCGCATTTAAAAAAAAAATTTTTAATATAAATGAGTTCTGAAAATGTTAACTTAAATTGATTTTAACTACTATCTTTAAAAAATTGTTAAATTTAATATATTTGTGTTTAAAAAATAGATATAATTTTTTAATTGGAAAGGTATTTATAGAAATATATATTTATTAATATTATTTTTCTTAATTTTTTACTCAAAGAAATTACGTGACTTTAATAAATTAAGAATTTATATTTTGTATATATGTGTAATAATAAATCAAGAAAATTAGATTAAATTGCTGCAAAATATGTTAGCGACTTAATTTTACCTTTTTTTCTTGATTTATTAAAATTATAAAGTTTTTTTTTCGATAGAAAAAACAATTTGAAAAGCAACAAATAATATATATAGATAAGTATAATTTAATTTCCTCAAATATTTTTTCTAAAAACAAATAGATAATGTGTTACAAATTATAATTTGACTCCATTAAAACATTTATTCTTAAATCTCAAATCAAATCTTTCACTTGAGTCGTTTCATTTTTCATCTGATTTAAATTATCAAAATTATATAAATACGAGATCTGCAATTTAGCTCAACTGATTACGACATGCCAAGACTATTAGTGTGTATATACAATATGATCCACTCTCAAGAATTAAATGTTAAATTTCAAGAAATAAAATTCAATTATTTATTTCAAGATCAATTTATTTTTAAGGCATCCATTACGTAATTATTTATAATTATAATCAGAAACGTGAGTTTTCCAAATTTTAGAATTATTTTATCGTCGTTACGCGACGATACAAATAGTATAAGCAATCTTCTCAGGATCGGAATTATATATTTAAATTTTATCAATTATTCTGTTATGAACATTTGAATTCGAAATAATTAAAAATTTTCTGGCATCTCGCAAATAAAAAGTTGATTTCGATCAAAACGCAGTTATGATCTTCAAGCCTTATTTAAAACTTTATCCTGTGTGTGTGTGTGTGTGTATGTGTGTGTGAAGCTTGCTAAAAAAACTCACGTTTTTCATCAGGACGCCTCGTGTTTATAAATACTGTATAATGTTATCATATCAAATTGGCGCTCAAGATTCATTTATTAAATCGTATTATATCTCAAACTGGTTTCGACTGACAATGAGTTCTTTAGCAGAAATACTGCGATTATAAATATGAGCTTTATACGCTCAAGAAAGATACTTAGTGTTTTAAACATCGTTCGTCAACGCTTATGCAGCTCGTTCCTTTTACGTTGCGGTGTCTAGAACCACCCAAGTAGCCGAGTGTAACCAATCCTCGACCAGAGCACGCCGCGTGAATAGGTGAGAACGAATCCAAGCGAATATGTCTGTCGTGTTACGACAAAGGCCGCGCTATCGGGGCCCCGCGCTCGCGCAAGATAAGTAAGTGCTTTAATTTATTCGAAACACCTCGGTTATTAATCGTCCGCTTCGCGGACGGGCTCCGGAGGTGGTGCCCGGCGTGGCCCCGGGTTCGGGGGAGAGGGGCTCGGGGGCGCGACGTGAAGGGGTTAAGAGGTTGGTCCCTCCGTGCGTGAGGTGTGTGTGTGTGTGTGCTCGCGCACGTCCCTTACGTACATACACGTGTGGTTATATACGCATATAAATACGCGGATACAAATAACGAACACGCGGCCGTGTCTCAGCTGAGCTCGTTGGAGGCGCAACGCACCCAGAGCTGAACCAGAGAAATGTTTTAAGCGAGGCGCCCACGCTCGTCCGCGGCAACAGACGCGCCGACACGCGCGCGCACACACCGCGCCGGGCCCTTATTTCAGCCATAAATTAATGTTCTGTCTTCTGCGTATGCATAATTGTGCAAGCCGTAGCTACCCGCTCCCTCTCTTCCTCCACCTCCGCCACCCTTCCGTTTTTCGTGTCTACACAGACCGGACACCGAGCTGTCCGCGACGACACCGCCGACGTGGTTGATATCAATGGCGATGACACGTAACGAGGGCTCTAATGGATACCGCGAGCACGAATATACGCAATGTATACCGTGTACGCGGCATTACCCATGGACCGGATATATATTCCCGTGACGTGTTACCCGCAAGAATAATACTCCATTCCATCCGCGATATTTTCAACTAACTATACTTGTATCAACGCGTTATATATATAATAGAATAATGATACTTACGAGACAAAACATAGTCTCGTGTCTTCGTGCGAAACTAATGATCACATAGCTAAGCATCAGCGAGAAGCGTGATCAAATATCTTCTTGCTTTGCCTTGATAAATTATTTTGATTAATGACTACTGGATTTTTTTTTTTAAATTACAGCCTTCGACATATATTTAAGAAATGGCTAACCATGACGGTTACCAATGAATGGATAGACAGATGATTTTTTTGTATCGTTTTCTGCTTAGTAATAATTGCTAAAAAGAATCGCGTATATACACAAGACTGCCGAGAGAGCAGTTGAATTAGCATGAGGGGGACGGGGAAGATCACTTTCCGTTCGTATTGTCGTATAAACGAAGATAATAAGGATGGGTCTCACGTTCTTGCATTTACATTCGACCTATTGTCTTTCTCTCTCCAATTGTGTCTTTTCGCTCAATAAAGCCGAGGCCTTCGTTCTTGAACTCGCCACAATTCGCTTTCGATGCTATTTTTGCGCGTCGTTTGCACTCACATATGTCTACCGTTGCCCTGGTTAAGCGAAGTTACTAAATAATGTCCCTAATGGTCTTTGAGTACTGAGATAACAAAATAAATGTCGCTCTTAGGTCTGAGGTTGCATTGCGCAGTATCTGTCACAGTAATACCATATTTCGCGTATAAAATAAGTGCGCGCATTATACACGTATCCTTTCCCCCTCGTTTTTTGTTCCTACGACATATGACTCTTTCCTGATCATCCTCTGTTCGCAGATTGCGATAAAATTCGTTTTCAATAATTGCTTTAGTTATGTTTATTTCCATCAATGCAGATTAACTTTAATCTCGATTTAACTAACTTTTTATCTTTGTCTAGTTTTAAGAATTAGAAAAGGATAAAAAGTAAGTTCAACCGAGATTAAAGCTAATCTGCATTAATAGAAATGGTCATTAGATATTCAAATAATATAGCATTTTAATTATAGCTTTAATTATTTATAATATTTATATAATGACTTTGTAATTATAAACGAATCGAATAGTATTAAAAATATTATCATAGTTTCAAAAATCACAATGTAAAACATTCATAGCATTCGAACGATCCATCAAGACCTCTATAAGCTGAAATAAGCGTATTCGTTTGCGTAACTGTGCGAGAAAAAGAGATCGAAGCAACATGATCACGCGTATAATTACGCAAAAATAAAGGAAATAACGCATGTAGGAAAATGGTACCGCGTCTATATAGTAAAACAGCCGCGTACGTGTCGCGGCGTGCACACGCTCGGTTCCACGGTGGTTCTCCACGAGCCTTGCGCTCTCGCAGGCACCTTGTTATGCGCTCTAGCTTTTATCTCTCGAGTCTCGCGGTGACGAAGCCGACCTGTCAGTCACGTACTGGACTACGTATACGCGGGATTTGATTTTATCGGCCCCGTGCTTTTGCATACGGTGCCGGTGTACCCACGCTGGTACACATGTGTCGCCTTCGTGATGCTGCCTTTTCATACGCGCAGGCGACGATAACACCGTTCCGCGCGCCGTTTATCTCGCTGGTGAATGCACTCGTGTCCCGCACGCACCGACGGAAACAATTCAAATTACGTTCTTAGAAAACTGGAGAATTCCCGCATTTCTTAGAATGCACCATAAATTTAGCAGTCTATTTAATTGCTATAACGGACTATGTACAATTACTATGCAAAACGTTAAAAAAAGCAAACGTTTTATTTTCACATGAAAATATATCAGCAGTGTTACAATTACCCATCAAATATATGTATAATTGTCATTTATTTTCGCACAAAGAAAAAACGAATAAAAAACCGAATATAGAGCATGACTTTATTGTATAAGAACGACTTTATAATATTTGAATATGACATACACGGTATAGGATAATTTCACTTATGGCATTTTGATCAGTGAATTCGTGCTTTTGTTCGCCACAAGTAGACAACAACGCAGTAGTGGGTGAGTAACGTGAATTACTTTGCTGGACAGCGATCTATAAATCGTGTGATTTTAATAGGCGGTACACGTCGAATGTCACCATTGGGAAGGCGGCCTCCGTACATGCATCACGGTCGTGCACCAAGTACATAAGAGCGTACGGTTCGCGTTTAAAGCGGCGAATTAGCGTCGCGCCCGCCTTAATATCGACCAGCACGACTGTTTTGGAAACGTACCGGAGTGATTCGTTCAAGGCCGGTCCGAAAAAGCATGGAGATGGACGCGCAAAGAGACCATCACCGCGTGTCGGCGATCGCGATCGTTCGCGACTGACGTAAACCGCAAATTTTTGAGGTTGATGAAGGAACGAATGAGAAAAAAAGATATAATCATAGTGATTTGTGGTGATCCGCGGCGGAGAAGCATGCGAGCAAAAACGCGATATCGTGCGATAAGTAAATCGAGAGAATCGTGTAAATTAAGAGAGATCGTGTATAAGGTAATGATGATGACGCGACTCTCTTCATCGTGATGATTGTGAGAGATCGAGCGCACGAAGGATACAATATTCTACTAAAATGTTTATACGATGCGCACGGACGGTTCGAGCGAAAGAATGCCGCGCAGAAGGGAAAGTGAAAGATGCGGAGTGTTTCAAGGATACGCCAGCGCGCGAGCATAACCAAGTTACTAATTATATCGATTAACGGGCTAATGCATCTATTCCACGCGGTTAAAACTGCCCAAGGACTCGTGTCCTTGACTTTGTCAGCGCTTCTCAGCTAGCTAGGTTTTCCGCTATACGACTCTCCGTCTCCGTCTGCTTCCTGTTCCCTTGTATCAAGATCAGCGATAACGATGCGATCCCAAACCTGCTACCGACAGTACACTCACACAGGTCTACTGAATACGTAGGAAAATGAGATTTGATACTGGTCCTCCTGGTGGAATGGAGCAGTTGAGCCTTAATTAAAGCAAGATAAACCATCGCGGCATAATTTAATGATGTTCCAGAACTTCGGCCACGCGGAGGCCGGTCTTCCTGGAAGGAGCTCTGAGATTTAATTAAAAAGCTAAATCATCGGGACAGAATCTGCAATAATTTAACAAAGCTTCCGAACTTCAGCTGCCA